>NC_064851.1:160773384-161040884 GCF_024139225.1 Suncus etruscus
GACCTTGAATACCTATCCAATCAATTTTTCCTTGCATTAAAATAACAGTGATATCATTTGTAATATTGATATGATTTATATATGAAAACAGTGCCTGGCCCACAGGAAACACTATTTCATGTTAATTTTTCTTAACAAAAGAAAAGGTCTAAACTATGAACTATGGCAATCAGTGCTCTGTTTTCCATGAGTTAACAATCTTACTCATGGCTATTATCAAAAGACTTTAAATATATATATGTATATATATATTTTTTGTTTCCTTGGGAACAGGCAGGGAAAACCAAAAGATTTGTGCAATTACACTAACATAACGCTTTTTTAACATGCCTAACTGAAATATTAAGTGAACAAAACATGCTTATTTAACTTAGAGCTTAAGGTGCTGTGTAAGGTCACGAAGGCAAGGCTTGCAGGAACCCAGTGGATCCAGATTGGCCCTGAAAGGCAGCCAGAAAATGAACAAAGATCTCAAGCAAAACTGCAGGGAGTTCCGGCAAAGCCATACTGCCCAGGGGAGCTGAGTTTCCTGGGCAGAGCACCTCCCTGGAGCTGGCCCCTTCCCCAAAAAGCCCCACCTCTATAAATACACAGTTAAGGCTGCTGAAATTCAGACCCAATCACAGCCCAATAAACAGTGCCCGGGCCAGGGGTGGGGAGCACAGAACTTCCTGTAGACTTTCAGACCTCAACAATAGGACATCTTTCAGTCCCTGAGACTTGGGTGTAGGGGAACTCTCCCTAGAAACTCTCCATAGAAAACAGGAGCTAACTCCACTTTTTTTTAATTATTTTTTTAAATATAATTTTTATTTTAATTATAGTGGCTTACATATCGTTCACAGTAATATTCCAGGTACATATTTACATTGAATCAGGGGAATTCCCACCACCGAGTTGTCCTCCCACAACCGCTCCCATCCTACCTCCCATATCCTCCACTCTCCCCACCAGGGGCTGCTGTGAATGGCCCTTCAGTCTCCTGACAGACGTGGCTGACTGGGGTTCTGCGACTGTTTCGTGGTGGTTGTATGTCTCACAACTAGGAAGGGCAAAGGTGTTCAACATAGTTTTAGTTCGTTCAATTCTCAGCTTTATCTTTGGAAAGTCGCTCATGTAACGATTTTACAGAGAAAAGAAGAGTCCCCAAACATTTCCTTGAACAGAGGCAACAGAAGAGTAGCTCATATTTCAGAAAACACAGAGGTGGGAAAAGAGCCAGATTTTCTGCCTGAAGTTGCTACCTTAAACCCCTGTTCACAAAGCTGTCCAAAATGTGTCTCCACATTATGTACAAGAAAATGGACTGGAAGAAAAGAGGCGACATTTTTTACATTTCCTTGTAACTACAGAGCTAGCCCTCCTTGTCATTCTCCCCTGCACACGTCGGGTATACACACATGCATGCAACTCATAGGAACTCAACACTATGCATTTACCCATCACCTAGTCAGTGGTCCCAGTTCAGTCATAACCTTAAATTGGCTTTCCCAGTTCAACCAACTTTGTTCCAGTCAACTCATCACCCCCCATCTTTTTCAAAAGACTCTAATTCCTCTAACACAGTTGTTGAAAGAGCTTTACTTGGCGACTTTTGGTTTACAGGATCTTTGGTGAACAATAAGTCTGTCTGGCAGGAAGGTGCGCCCACAATTATTACAGGGAACCAACTGGCTCTGGGCTGTTGTCCAAGCTGCTTCATTTAAGGCTTCAAGATCATAGAACCCTTTCGCTGGCAAGTTGAAGAGAAAAAAAAAAAAGAAAGAAAAAGAAAAGAAAATGGTAAAATTGGATCAGTTTTCATTTGGAGAACTATAATCTCAAATACTTTTTATGGAAAATATTTTCAGGAAATACCTGTTGACTGAGACTTTTAAACAAATCGTATTTTTTTGCCAAAAGAAAAAAGGAGAGTGCCCTTCTCTTTTTCAAGGGTTGAGCAAAGTTAGCTATGAAACCCAGGCTTTTCACTCTTTGAATTTTAAAAGGGGAAATACATTGTGTTTTATGTGTTATGATATGCATACTTCTCTAATTATTAACATCTTTGCTTACACGTTATCTTGCAAATATAACTTTTGGCTTTCTTTCAGTTGACTCTAAATATAAGCTTACAAAGGGAAAAGAATATATATTTGTATTTTCCTCTTCCGCAATCCTTCAGTGGAATGTTTTTAGAAGCCCAAATGGACAGTGAAAAGTGAATTTAGGGTGAATTATACTCTGAAAATTTTTGTCTCTTTATGACCATAAACTGGAAGATTCTTTAAAAGTAATTAAAGTAAAGAATGCTTGCAATAGTTAATCTGATGAGAAAGAAGTGTTTTTAAGAAAACAACAAAGACAGCTGAAAGATGTATAATTTTCACTGGCAAAGCATAGGAAAAAAGGCATATGGCTTTATTTTAGAAAACTTATGGGGTTTAGCTTTAATAAGCCCTATTTAAATAGAATAACGTTAGTACATTAAATTGACTAGGTCCCAGAATCACCCAAAAGTTAAGTCTCGCAAATTTTTACCAGACACTCAAAATTACATTACAAACTTAAAAAAATAATTTTTACAGAATACATTTCTTCATTAAAACCTATATAGTTCTATATCATTTTTGTCTAAGAGTTCACATAACAAACTAGAAAACCTTAAATTCTGTAACATCCCTACACCTACGTTTTTTCTGCTCA
The DNA here is from genome assembly GCF_024139225.1 of Suncus etruscus. NCBI lineage: Eukaryota > Metazoa > Chordata > Mammalia > Eulipotyphla > Soricidae > Suncus > Suncus etruscus. Next base: position 160,776,070 of record NC_064851.1, read on the forward strand.
ACAGAAGATTAAATTCCAGAACAACCAACATTTCTCCATTAGCTATAGCAATTATTATTTTCTATGCAGGTTATAAATGTGATATTTTGAGTTTTGTTCTTGTTTAAAAAAACTGTTGAAAAAAAAGAATACCAACTTTCTCCTATTCGTGGAATCATGACTCAGTGATTCCAGAGATTTCAGTGATTCTCTCTCAAAAGATAATATACCTCATAATTATGGAAGTTTTTGCTTAGAGCTCTGACTGCTGTAGATATGGGAATGAGAATATTTTTTGTTCAGAGAGAAAAGGACTACTTCAGAAATAAAAAAAATACAGTAAGGCCAAAAATGACATTGAAGGACAGTGATTTAAAACCTATTGCTTTAATATCAGGGAAATAGCAGAATCATAAGCCCATCAAAGTTTTCAAACCAGTTATATATCTCATCATTTTTAGATTTGTGAGAATGATGCTTAGCGAAATACAGACCCAGCAGGTACCATTTTTGATACCAAATGAGAATTACTCAAGAGAGCCTCAATTAGTCAAACTAGCTCTGTGAGTAAATGCTCTCATTTCAATAGACAGATGTTAGCACTCTGAGTTTTGCTCCTACCTGTCTCCCATTGTGAATAGGTTTCTTTGCTACAGCTTCAACTTTTTCACTTAGATTCTACTCTGTGACTTGTTATTCAACTCTCTTTGGATCTTCTCTGAAAAAATGTGTGCTTTGTACTATTTGATATGAAATGAGCTCCAAAGTAGCCTCTGGCTATTCAAAATAAATCAGAGAAATCTATGAACTCACCACCCTAGACTTAGAAACAGAACCATTTTCCTTGGGGCAGGAGCAATAGTACAATTGGTAGGGTGCTTCTCATGCACAACCAGCCCAAGTTCAACTCCTGGTACCTCATTTGTTCTCCTGAGCCCACCAGGAATGATTCCTGAGGGAGTAAGGAGAAATCATTAAGCAGTGCCAGGTGTGGCCCCAAACCAGAAACAAAGAAAACAAATGTTTTCCCTTTGAGGGGGAACAGTGAATTAACTGAGAATGCGACAGGAGTGGGGTGAGCAAGTCTGAGATGAGTTTGCTAGTCCCTAAATGATTTATTCTCTTTCTCCTTTTTTTTTTTTTTTTTTTTGGTTTTTGGTTTTTGGGCCACACCCAGTGATGCCCAGGGATTACTTCTGGCTCTTCGCTCAGAAATTGCTCCTGGCTTGGGGGACCATATGGGATGCTGGGGATTGAACCCAGGTCCATCCTGAATAGGCCGCTTGCAAGGCAAATGCCCTACCACTGTGCTATCACTCGGGCTCCCAGCTTTATTCTCATACTCTGAAGATTCTTTTATTAGTCCTCCTTTGGTCATTTATGGAGTATTACTTTCATCTGGTTTGTAGTGCTTGAAATATTAATTTCAAAATGTATAAAACCTGGACATTTCATATAGATGAATAGCTTTTGTTTCCTTTGCATTATTGAAGGGTATAACCATAGCAACCATTACTGAAAGATACAACCATAGCAACAGAGCTAACTTTTTTTCATAACACCAGCTCTATCCAGGCAGTACCAGTTTATTTCAAAATAGCTGATATTCATGGGTTTGCCATGTTCTCACTCTCTTCTCCACATATGGACTAGTTTTCAATTCTGTATTCTAACTATAGACTCCATGAGTTTGGTATCTCTGCTCTACAAACATTAAGACATTCATATTCAAAAATGATTCTAGTTGTCCTCAAGCTTCTTAAGCTTCGTATTTGTTAAACATTGTGCTTGATAATACATACAAAGGTAACTTTTGCATAAATAGAAATTATAGAAACTTCTCCTTGTAATTTTGCCAAGACATACTATCACCTGAAAACAACACTTTGAAATGGTAATCTAGAATAATCTTCTAGTTTACTGTAGTCAAGATTGTAAATGGTACTAAATATTGTTTCTTCCTCATAATTCTCATAATTTTGTAGCAAAAAGCCACCTTATTTATACTCAATCCTTCTCTTCCTATAACACTTACCATTAATAATTCTGATTTCTGGTTTTTTAGGTTCTGGTCTCCTTAGATCTTTAGGCAGCAAATTGTTTTCATTATGCCACTTTTTAAGACATTGTGGCTCATGTATGGCAATAGATTTTGTTCCATATTCACGACCACAAATATAGCAAACAACTGTTGGTGGACGCCTAATCATTGTTGGCTGAAATAAAAAAAAGATGTATTAAATAAAGTTAAGGTTTAAAAAGTTAATTATATTTATGTCAACTATAGAAACCAATATAAAATCAATACTCATCTGGTAGTGGAAAATATTTGCTATGAGAAATTTGCTATTAGGTAGCATTAAAACATTAATAAGGTTGTAAGACTAAAACCCAACTACAATCATATTTGTAATCAAGGTGTTTAAATAAAGATATTAAAAACCCCAAAAAATCATTAATAAGGGGCTGGAGCAGTGGCAAAAAGTGCTAGCCTAGGAAGGACTGCAGTTAGATTCCCCGGTGTTCCATATGGTCCCCAAGCCAGGAGCGATTTTTGAGCACATAGCCAAGAGTAACCCCCCAGCATCACCGGGTGTAGCCCAAAAAGCAAAAACAAAAATAAATAAATAAAATAAAACATTAACAAAATGGTCTTCAAAATGTAACATGGCAAAATGTGTGTATGTTAGAATCAGACTGTATTTAACTTAGACTGTATTTATCTTAACTCTTTCCTGCAGGAGAGTTCAGGACAAAATAGGATTCAGAAGAAATAACAAAATTTAGATAAGAAATTTACAATGACTACAGAAAAAGCAAACTTTCAATGGGAGTTATATCCTGGATGCTCTATTGTTGTGTTATAAGAGCCGATGATTTGAAACAGCATATTTTATTATATTAGTTTATGGAATTATGCCAACCGACTACATGAATAAAAATTACAAAACAACTTTTTTCCTTTGTTATTGACCATAAAGCAATGTCTAATAACTTTAAAATTGACTTTAAAAAGGTAAGACTGTAAGAAAAGAGATAATGTACAAGTAATGGTTTTTTAGATATTTCAAAGTTTCTAGTTTTTACATGTTTATTTACTTGAGAGATTAATTAGATGCAGACTTTTTAGTTAAAAATAAGAAGTTATTTTTTTTACTTTGGTAATAATGACTTTATTAAAAATTCCATATGGAAAAAATGAGTCAAACCCAGTTTTTAACAAAGCATATAAGCAAAATAAATGGCATGGGCCATAACTAAAGACATTCATGTCACATTCTCAGAAGGTTTCCTTTGGAAGGAAAAATGAGAAGAAAACAGCCAGACACAGGGGCCAAAAGACACGAACAAAGAAACTGAAAGAGATGTGGAAGAAAATTAATACCATAAAAAGTCTAAGATGTTCTATATTGTATTTTCCAAAGTTTGCCCCTTGCTCTGCACTTGTGGTTGAACTGTAGTTGAACCTGCCGCAGCTTCCAAAGTCTTAGTTTTTGCATATCTTACTCTAAACCTTTGTTCTAAGAACTGCAAGGCAACCCAGACAGAGCTCAAGAAAAAATAAAAGCACCCCACTCGTAGTCTTAATGAAGATGAGAAAATGTTTTATTATTTTCATTTCATGATTACCACTCTGAAACTCCCAAAGAAAGTGGGACCATTTCCAACTCATGGCTCTTGCCATCACTCCCCATGGTTGTGTTTTTCCCTCTTCAGTACCTTTCTCCAGTGTTTGCAGATGAAAGTGGCCATTTGGGGCAGGGCACTGAGAAACAGAAAAACAAGGCCTGAAGTCTGATGGACAAGGCAGAAGGCCTGTTGGCTCCCATACTGATATGACACACAGACCAACCCAGTTGTGGCGGAGTGAAATTGCCCACAGGGTCTGTTTAAGTGGAGCCCCGCCAGGCATGGTCAGCTGCAGGGAAATGTAATCAGAGGAGGGTGTAGACTAGGGTCCGTTAAGTCTACAGTTTCTGCAGAGCAAAAGATTCCAACATTTTTCCTGTCAACTTTTCAGATAATATTTAGGAGTGAGACATTACTTTTTAACATGAGGGCAAAGTTTAATTTTACAAGTTAAACTGAATCGTCTTAAGTGCTGTTTTTAGATGTCAACTATTTGGATGATGTGGGGGCAACTAAATATTCCACCTCCATAAAAACATATACAGAATTATTAGGGCTTATCAAATTTTTGTTTATGCTCTTTTATTTTGCTGGGTGTCTGGTTAGACTGGCATTGACAGAGGAGAGACACCAGGGAAAGATTTTATAGAGGTGGATTTTTTTTTCAAGTAAATCTACTAGCTTTCATATGTTTTCAATCATTTTTTGGCCACTACAAGAATTATCATTTTATTTTCTACACATAACTTTTTAGTTTTTCTGTGTTAGCTTATTTTCTCCATCAGTGACACTTTATGGTTTTTTTTTTAGGCAGGATCATGCAGGACAGAGGAAAATGGAAATGTAATGACTTTTTCCCTAATCAGTACAGCACGGCCTGTCATGCAAGTGTTCAATTTTGCAATTCAAAATTGATCATTGTACTGGCATCATTAAAATCAGGGCAAAATAATAAGAAGTAATAAAATAAGTGGATTAAGTTGAGGAACTTGAAACATGTTGCTAGAAAAGAAATGACATAGTTGCAGAAATCTAGATGCGTAATTCTAGAGACTTCCCAAGACAATTTTGTGCTATTAATACTTCCACTCTAGTGTGGTGTTAATAATATAATAATATAATAAATGACCAAAAGCAGATAATTACTGCTGCTTTTTGAACAACTACTAGTAATATCTACTAGTAAAATCTTCCATTTTTGTCATTAAGATTAATGTAATAATTTTTATTGTTTAACCTCCCTGTTAGCACATACAAACTAAAGGTACTGTAGTAAAATACACAACTTAATAGCTAAAAAGCTTACAGGTTAATTGACTGAAAGAATATATATATATATATATATATATATATATATATATATATATATATAGTTTTAGGGGCCACACCCAGTGATGTCCAGGGTTTACTTCTGGCTCTGTGCTCAGGAATCATTACTGGTGGCTCTGAGGACCATATGGGATGTTGAGGATCAAATCAGGATTAGCCATGTGCAAGGCAAGTACCCTACCCATTGTACTATCTCTCTCTGAAAAAATAAATATTATTACTTTAATCTTAATGAAAGATCAATGAAAACAAAAAAGGAAGATATTTGAGTAGTTGTTCAAAAAGCAGCAGTGGTTCTAAGCCTTTGGCCATTTATTATATCATTAAACCTACACAAGCGTGTAATAGCACAAATTGTCTGCTAGTAGACATGATCTAAGTAGTACTTTTTTTAACTTTTTTAGTTACTTGTGAAATAGAAATCAGTAATACGTATGGGGCAATAATACCTTTTGAAAACTGAATGATGTGGTGTAGTATTGGTCATTGTCCAAAAAAAGTTGCAAGTATTTACAGAATTATGGCTATGATTTCAAATGGTACTTAGGGTTTCCCTAAAACTCATCCATTAATGCCAGGAAGAGAGCTATTGGATCTTGAGCCAGAGTCAACTTTTCTTTCAATAGATGCTTCTTTGTGTAAGAGCACCATTTACATTTGGCATCATTTAAATGCTTCAAGGGGATTAACTTGAAGCCTGTAAGACTTATGAAATACACCAACCTCTGGCATCAGGATGATATTAATAGTCAAGGTCCTGCTTTGACTAGAATAACTCCTATTATACCTGCTGTCTTGATAAAGCAGTAGTCCTCAAACTATGGCCCGCGGGCCACATATTGTATTTGTATTTGTTTTGTTTCTTCATTGCAAAATAAGATATATGCAGTGTGCATAAGAATTCGTTCATAAGTTTTGTTTTTACCCTAGTCAGACCCTCCAATGGTCTGAGGGACAGTGAACTGGCCCCCTGTTTAAAAAGTTTGAGGACCCCTGTGATAAAGTATAAATAGCTCTTCCTTTACACTAGAAAATTTTTCTGTTTAGTCAATTATGCAGTCATACTCTGCCTCCAAACTTCTTTGCCAAACATCGACTCATAAGCTATAAGTAATCAAGAAATGAAACCACAAACATTCAAAATGTCTCAGAAATAGTTAAAGTATGATTAAAAGACTGGCAAATATGGAACTAAGGCAAAGTGGCAAGAGAAATTATTCTGAGAAAAGGGAATAAGAAAGAAAACACTTTGACAAATAATAATATTTTATCATTTTCACTTTGGCTTCTTTTTGTCAAGTACAAGTAGAATCAAATATAACATCTCTATTAATGTTAACTTGTATGTGATGATCTCACTAGGAAAAATTTTTTTCTATATATTTTTATATACTTGTGTCATAGAGAGAAGATGGGGATGTTTTTTAATTAGGGCAAATGAAGGGACACTTTTAATGCAAATTTTTATAGTTTATATTAATGGCTTTATAATAAATTTGTGTCACTTTTACAAAAATAAAATAATAAAATCATATCAATTCCAGAATAAAAATGTATGCAGGGATTAGGTAATAACTCACTCATGAAGGAATAAACTTAGTGGAGGCCAAATTACTTTCTGAAAATTCCTTATATAACTGATGCAGGAGTTGTGTACATCGATCAATACTACAAATATTAACACAATTGTAACCATGTTATCTATATTATTCTACTTTTTAAAAGTGACATTCAAGACTTTGTATATATTCCAGATTACTTTTATAACAAAAACTGAATGATGGCCATTTTACTAACTAGCTAGTCATAGTAACTGGGGCTGAAATGATAGTACAGCAGGTAGGGCACTTGCCTTGCATGCAGCATACCTGGGTTAGATCCACATAGCATCCCCAAAGGCTTTCCAGCTTAGCTAGGAGTAAGCACTAAGTACTGCAGAATGGGCCCTCAAATTGGAATATTAAAAATAAATACAGCTTTGCATAAAAACACTGCGCAAAATGAAAATATTTATAGGATTATAAACATTATCTGAATAATACTATTTTATTTTAGTGTTAATATGGAAATACACAATGTTAAATGCTTATTTATGATTCAACGTTATTTAAAGCTCTAGAATTATGCTCCATTACTTTTAATTTTTTATTTAATTTCTTTTTATTGGTTTGGAAGACACACCTGGCAGAGTTCAGGGTTTACTCCTGGCTCTGCACTCAGGGACCACTCCTGGTGGTGATTGAGGCCCCTATAGAGTGCCAGGAATTTTAACAAGGGTTGGCTACATGCAAAGCCAGCACCTTACCTTCTGAACTCTCTCTCTTTCTCTCTGTCTTTCTCATCCCATTACTTTTAAAAGATAAGAAATGTTATGAAAAATGAGCTGAGATAGAATTTAGCGTGTGTCTGTTTCCACCTGAAGATAATCTAGTATAGCTTTTCCATGTGCTTACATTTTGTGTATGTTAATTTCTCTGAAATGAATATATTCACCCAAGAAGTAACTAATAAACATGATATTAGCCACCTCAACCTTTTTTGGATGAACTGAACCAGTTTCTCAGACCTATGTTGCCTTTGTGTTTGGACTGACAAATCACCATTAATTTTAGCATCCCAACCAAATGAACCCTCCCCTCTATAACTTGTGCAAAGGTAGTCTAACAAGACATTAAGAATCTCTGTCGTTCTCTTAGTTGCAGAATAAAGTCAATCTCAATCAGTTCATACTGATTCCACCAATGGTCAACCTTAGCACCAAGAAACAAGTCTTCAAGTCACATCAAACTTGAGTCTTATGGGACTTGCAAATGCAAACTCCACCTCAGCCAGAGACCAGTATTTCTTCCTCTCTGCCTTAACCCAACTGCATCCTTCAGAAACAAGTATTCCATTGAACACTGCAACTTTCCTATGCTGGAGGACAAGGAGACCACATTTCTTATTTTTCCCTACAAATAAAATCTTCCCTATCTGGCCAATTAATGAAAGTGAGATTTGTAATTGCCTTGCTAGGTAGGGATACATACTTCCTGGAGCCAAAAGTAGGGAGAAAAGAGTTTTGATAATACAAAGAAGTGACAGTTGAAATGAATTTGTTGAATTGATAAAACTGGACTGATGAGGTGACAGGACTCTAGCAAACTGAGTAGTTTCAGCAATTGAAAATGAAAACACCTTTCTATAAGATACCTTTAATAGAACTTTAAAGCCTCTCGTGAAAAGAGATCAATGGCCTGAACAATAGTACAGCAGGTAAAGAGTTTGCATTGCATCTGAACTGGGTTTGATCCCCCAATCCCACATGGTTCCATGAGCACATTGAGGAGTAATTCCTGAGTGTAGGAGTAACCCCTGAACCCCAATGGGTGTGGCCTCAAAACAAAACAAAAAGAGTAATCAAAGGTAGGAGATTGAGAACACAAGACTGACACCTGAACATAAGAACACAAGACAGACATGGAGAATGAAGTCAAAGGCTAGGACCTTTTTCTCAGATCTTGTTTCCTTCCCTCTTTGGCCCAAATCTGACTCTATTCTCCTATCCTTAGGTATTTGACAGTTTAAAAATGAGGATTTTTTTTTAATTCTTTTTTTTTTTTTTTTTGGTTTTTGGGTCACACCCAGTGGTGCTCAGGGGCTACTCCTGGCTGTCTGCTCAGAAATAGCTCCTGGCAGGCACTATATGGGGGTGCCATATGGGACACTGGGATTCGAACCAACCACCTTTGATCCTGGATCTGCTGCTTGCTTCAGCCAAAATGAAAGGGACAGGGAAGGGGAAAGGGGAGAGGAGATAGGGAGAGGTAGATAGAAGGAAGGGAAAAGGAAGGTAAAGTGAGGGTGGGAGAACAGAGAAGAGGAGAAAATAGAAGAACACATTTCTACCACTACAGAGCAGAGACCACTGCCAAGCCCACCCCTTGGAAGGCAGTAGTTAGCAGGATTTATTTGCTGTCATTGAAGCAATTGGCCTGTTCTTTAGAAGCTGGTCATTTTAGTGAGACCATGCCAAAATAGGCATATCAAAATGTAAAAGATGCATTTATTTATTACCAAATACGTATGCAGATGAAATCCCTGAAACATTCCTCCAAGCAACAATTTTTACCCATGACTTAGAAACATTATAAAAAAGGCAGAAGCTCAATGATCTTTTGTATTGTGATTGCAAACTAACTTTTCCTGCATCATAACAGCCATGTGTGCTGTTTGTTGGTGAAATTGTGTGCACATTCATTCACTTAAGACATAAAGGGAAATGAAAGCACAAAGTGGTTTAATCACATATGGTATGAACCATGAGGAACTTTGCATTAGAAAAAAGTGTCCCTTAAGGCCATCTACCACAAGCCAGTGGCAAATATTATCCCCAATGGAGAAAAACTAAAAGCCTTCCCTCTAAATTCTGGTACAAGACAAGGCTGCCCTCTCTCGTCACTCCTATTCAACATAGTACTGGAAGTACTTGCTATAGCGATTAGGCAAGAAAAAGATATCAAGGGAATCCAGATAGGAAAGGAAGAAGTCAAGCTCTCACTGTTTGCAGATGACATGATATTCTACTTAGAAAACCCTAAAGACTCTACCAAAAAGCTTCTAGAAATAATAGATTCATATAGCAAAGTGGCAGGCTACAAAATTAACACACAAAAATCAATGGCCTTTTTATACACCAATAATGAAAGGGAAGAAATGGACATTAAGAGAACAATCCCATTCACGTTAGTGCCACACAAACTCAAATATCTTGGAGTCAACCTGACTAAAGATGTGAAGGATCTATACAAAAAAATCTATAAAACACTGCTCCAAGAAATAAGAGAGGACACGTGGAAATGAAAACACATACCCTGCTCATGAATTGGCAGGATCAACATCATTAAAATGGCAATACTTCCAAAAGCATTGTACAGATTAGCGCAATACCTCTAAAAATACCCATGACATTCTTCAAAGAAGTGGATCAAACACTTCTGAAATTCATTTGGAGCAATAAACAACCTCGAATAGCTAAAGCTCTCCTTGGGAAAAGGAATATGGGAGGCATTACTTTCCCCAATTTTAAGCTGTATTACAAAGCAGTAGTTATCAAAACAGCATGGTATTGGACTAAATACAGACCCTCAGATCAGTGGAATAGGCTTGAGTACTCAGAGAATGTTCCTCAGACATATAACCACCTAGTTTTTGATAAAAAAGCAAGAAATCCTAAATGGAGCAAGGAAAGCCTATTCAACAAGTGGTGTTGGCACAACTGGTTAGCCACTTGCAAAAAAGCAAACTCAGACCCTCAGATAATACCATGTATAAAGGTAATATCCAAATGGATTAAAGACCTTGATATCAGATCTAAAACTATAAGGTATATAGAACAACATGTAGGTGAAACACTCCAGGACATCTAGACTAAAGGCATCTTTAAGGAGGGGACAGCACTCTCCAAACAAGTGGAAGCAGAGATAAATAGATGGGACTATATTAAGCTGAGAAGCTTCTGCATCTCAAAGGAGATAGTGCCCAGAATACAAAGGCCACCCACTGAGTGGGAGAAATTATTCACCCAATACTCATCAAATAAAGGACTAATATCCAAAATTTACAAGGTACTGACAGAACTATACAAGAAAAAAACATCTAACCTCATCAAAAAATGGGGAGAAGTAATGAACAGACACTTTGAAAAAGAAGAAAGGCAAATGGCCAAAAGGCACATGAAAAGATGCTCAACATCACTAATTGTCAGGGAGATGCAAATCAAAACTACTATGAGGTACCACCTCATGCCACTGAGATTGGCACACATCACAAAAAAGGAAAACAAGCAGTGCTGGCGGGGATGTGGAGAGAAAGAAACTCTTTTTCACTGCTGGTGGGAATGCCGTCTAGTACAACCTTTATGGAAAGCGATATGGAGATTCCTTCACAAACTGGAAATTGAGCTTCCATATGATCCAGCTATACCACTCCTAGGAATATACCTGAGAAACACAAAAATACAATACAAAAATCTCTTCCTTACACCTATATTAATTGCAGTGCTTTTTACAATAGCCAGACTCTGGAAACAACCAAGATGCCCTTCAACAGATGAGTGGCTAAAGAAACTGTGGTACATATACACAATGGAATACTATGCATCTGTCAGGAGAGATGAAGTCATGAAATTTTTCTATACATGGATGTACATGGAATCTATTATGCTGAGTGAAGTAAGTCAGAGGGAAAGAGAAAGACGCAGAATGGTTTCGCTCATCTATGGGTTTTAAGAAAAATGAAAGACATTTTTAACAGTATCTCAGAGACCAGAGAGATAAGGGCTGGTATGTGCAGCCCATGACATGAAGCTCATCACATAGAGTGATGAGTGCAGTTGGAGAGATGACTACACTGAAAACTATCATAACAATGTGAATGAATGAGGGAAGTAGAAAGCCTGTCTCAAGTACAGGTGTTGGGGGGAGGGGAGGAGGGAGATCTTGGAAATTGGTGGTGGGAATGTTGCACTGGTGAACGGGGGTGTTCTTTACATGACTGTAATCATACAACTATAATCATATTTGTAATCATGGTGTTTAAAGATTTATAAAAAATAAAGTGTCCTACCATGATGTCACACTCAGTCATATGGTTGTGATTAAGACTCTGAAATGATACAAGGCTCAAGATGCAGAACAAAACCATGGTAGCCGATAGCACTTCCAAATAGGAGCCTATCCTCTACACTGCAGGGATATACTCCATTCCTAGATGGGACATGGTTGGTTGGGGAGGCCATATGTCCTTCTGTCCATCTTAAGATTCTATTAGATTATTTCCCACTCCATATAAAACAATAGACTCATCATAAATCTCTTTTGTATCCACTTAGCTCTCCTCTTCATAGCCAGGCTATTCTGACAGTCTCTCTCCCAGGGTATCCCTTAAACTTTCGTCTGACTCTAGCTCTCATCTCAGAGGCCCCTAGTCATTTCTACCAAGAAGCAGGCCAGTTCAAATGTTCTGAAGACTGTTAATTCTATTTTTAGATGTTACTTAGCATTCAGCACATTGCAGGCACATTCTGAAACTGTTGAAGGCTACCTTGAAAGCACTGGAGCTTGTGCTGGGGACCAGCCTGTTTTAGCTCATCTCCTCCTACTCAACTTTTGAGAAATGCTATTTACCTTAAAATCCCATTTCTGAGGAAGATGGCATCAACTTGTCAATAGCATACATGAGATTTTCCCAATCTCAAGAATTAGCACATTAGTTGAGATCTCCTAGAGTTGGTTCTTTGGTTCAAAGAATTAAATCTCCCAAGGTTTAAATTTAAAAAAAAAATTAAAGAAATTTAAAAAGACGTTTAGGTCATAAAGGAGGTTTTGGAGTAGGGAAGTGTATGGTAATAGAGATCATTGCGTCAAAATAGTTCCAGCAGTGTTAGGAATCAAACCTATGCAAAGTATGTGCCTTATCCTGTCTCTGAGTCCCCCAGCTGGTTTCTTTTTAGAGTCATATCTGGCTGTCTAAGGGTTTATTCCTACTTCTGATCATTCCTGGTAGTACTCAGGGTACCATCTGTGGTTTCAGGGTCAAACCAAGGTCAGACATGTGCCTTATGCACTGTACATTCTCTTCAGTCCTGGGATATTATTATTTTGGCTGAAGATTCATTGTTTTTTTTTTCGCATATTGAGTTAGAACTACCTTTTTTTCTAATAGCTTAACAATATTGCACTGTGGTGGTAGATATAGGGTAGCAATACTGCAAGTAGAAAATAATATTAAATAAAACAGAATCAAACAACAATGTTGGGACCATTACAAAATATATGTATATAAAAAAATAACAAAAACATTGGTGAGTCTTGGGTACTTTGGTAGTGATACAGACATACTAATTTTGTATCTCAAAACCATAAATGTTAACACTTGTGACCACATTACCAAAACTACAATAAAAATTTAAGATAAAATAGATTATTAAAAAAAATTTTAAGGGTACAGGTTGAGGTGCCTTATTAAATAGTCATGCTAATTATGCTAAAAATAACTTCCTCAAAGGAAATGGGCAGAGAGGTTCCTATGCTCTTCACTTTGGCCAAATCTTGTGGTCGGTTGACTTCTAGGTTACAAAATAAAATGAAAGCAACAAGATGAGGTTGGAATGAAGGAAAATCCTCCGAAGTGAAAGTCACTCTCCCTCCCCCACATCTCCAGCTTTTAGATTAGAGGAGAACAAAGAAAAGTAAATATTCTCCGATCTGTAACTTGGAAACTGGTTAACTATTGTTTTTTTCTTTTTGGGCCACATCCAGTGATGCTCAGGCGTTACTCCTGGCTATGCGCTCAGAAATCGCTCATGGCTTGGGGGACCATATGGGATGCAGGGGATCGAACCATGGTCCATCCTAGGTTAGCTGTGTGCAAGACAAATACCCTACCACTTGTGCCACTGCTCCGGCCCCACTGGTTAACTATTAATGTCTTATTTATATACAACTAAAGGAAAATCATGGAAAAATCAACAAAAAAATGTTTCTCATAAGGTTATAACCTTGATTGTATCAGAAAGCATTCTAACCTTCAACATTTTTGTGGGGGTATAGAGGGCCACTCTGCTGGAGCTTCAGGGCCACACCTGGCTCTGTGCTTGGGGGCCCCACCTGACTTTGTTTTCAGGGACCATGTCTAGCAGTGCTGCCATGCAGGGATCTTAATTGCTGTTGCAGCCATCGCCACACGCAAAACAAGTGCTAGATTTAGTTTCTGAACTAAGTCTCTGCCTCCTAACAATGTTTCATCTTCCAGTTCTTGTCTAGTCTTTATCTTTGCTGCCTCTGCTTTCCTGAGCATTCAGAGGAATGACTTTGTCTTGCCTGCTTTAAGATTCTGTTTTGCCCGAGATCTGAAAGTTGCATGGCAACTGTAAAAACTGGGATTATGGCATTAGTGTTGGTATGTGAAGCAGGAATAGTGAGAAGGAACAGAGTCCCTTCACTCACTAGGACCTCCTTCAATATGTAGAATTTCATTCTTTAATATGTAAGATAACATCGTTGATGTTTTATTTAAAAATATCAGAGAAGAAATACAGGAGTGAGTTGCATAATACACAACATACAGAAGAGAGGATATCCGACCTAAAATTCTTTCATTATCCCCCACTAGTCATTAAATGTCTCACTTTCATATTATGCTATGATACAGTTATTTCTGTTTCAGTAACTTCAGTTAGTAAGTTCTTTGGTGGAGTTCTAAGACTATTTGAAGAGATTTTACTTGTTGACACTGTAATCTGGATGTCTAAGAACTTTCTCTCATTCAGTCATCACACAGGATTGATTTAGAATCTCTCACTAGGGGCTGGAGAGATAGCACAGCGGTAGGGCATTTGCCTTGCTCAACGCAGGACAGATGATAGTTCAATATCCAGCATCCCATATGGTCACCTGAGCCTACAAAGGGCGATTTCTGAGCGAAGTGCTAGGAATCACCCCAGAATGCTGCAGCCGCTGGGTGTGACCCAAAAAGCAAACGAACAAAAAGAATCTCACTAGAAAATATGGACATCTGTGTTTTAAGGCTGTAAGCAGAGCAGAAGGCATGATGTTGGGAAATAGGCTGAGGAAGGCTTAGGAAGTCATTTAAAAGGCTTATCCACTTCATTTTAGGATAAGAAAGCCATTTAAGCTAGATGAATTCTTCAAGATGATGGCGCTTTATGGTTTTTATTGCATGCCTATATAACATTTGAACTTAAAATAGATGATCCTCTCTTCTCACAGAGGAGAAAAATCAGAAGTTTTCTATCTAGAGAAGCAGTAAGTTGCCTCTTAGTAGCAATGTAATGATCCGCTATTTTTCGTTTGGTCTTTGAGCTCTGAAGAACTAACTTAGATCTACTACATTGTCTCTTTTTACAGATAGGATAGATAATAGAATTTGAGGGTGATACTTTAAAATAATGATCAGAATATAATGTATATAGATGAATATTATTCTACAAATTTTTCTCTTCAGATGTTACACATCCATTTAATTGGTGTTGTTCTAAAATGTACAGGTTCCCTTGTCCCATATAGATACACAATATTTACACACAGAATCCTTTAGGTAGTTTTCTAAAGTAAACAGTCCAGAAGAGAAATAACTGGTTACCTTAAAGTTGACCTTTGTACACCTGAGAGCTGTAAGATCCTAGAATGCTGCCCCGATGTGCCGGCATGGTTGGCACCAAGAAAGATGAAGAAGTAACCCATGATGCAGTTGCTTAGAGCCATCCAGTTGCTGGCATCACCAAGGAGGAGTTTATGAGATCAAGGCTGGGTTTCATGATGTCAGCAGAGCAGAAGAGTTGAGCACGGGCTGCAGAGGGTAATTTTCGGGGCAACATTTCACTCACAACATTTCATCCACTTCATCTAGAATTCCAGTTATATTCTTCTATTTGGAAATCCTAAAAGCATATGGTTCCAGGAACTGTAGATTTCAGGATCTCAATTTAACTCAAGAGTTGAGGAGACAAAGTATTAAGTACAAACTCAACCATGAACCTTTTCCTCTCTTTGTCTCCTTTGTTGGCAAATAGGCTTGTTAATTTGTCTGGTATAATATATAAAGCTAGCAGATTGTATAGAAACTTGCCTTCATCTATGCTTAACCTCTTCTTGAGTTGGAGCAGAGTCAAACTGGCTATTAACAATCCCTCGTTCCTTCCGTATTTTCTGGGATCTCACCCCAAGAACTGCTGGAACCTCTAGGTTTTACATTTTTTGATCACCTCTCCTGTTCCTTTTATTTTCTATTCTTTACTGATAATGATTACAAAATCAAATATGGATGTTTTCACCATAAGAACAAAACAACAGCAACAAACTCTCTGAAATCCCATCTTTGTTTTACTCTACTTATTTTCTCTCTCCTAGTCTTCAAAATACTAAAGTATTTTGAAGTATTCAAGTCTCTAATTTTCTCAAAATACATCCTATCATTCAAATATGGAATAAAACTCTCCAGTCTTGTTAAAGAAGTTAAAGTACTTTCCCAGTGTTTGACTGAAGACATCCCAATTGTTTAAATCCTGCATTGTTTTTAAACCCTAAACACAGCAATCTGTGGGCCATAATTCAGAGCCTTGACCACCAACTAGGTTTGACTCCAAATAAAAAAGATTAAATAAAAAAACCAACAACTACATGTAACTTCACCACTACAAAAAATATGATCTGAGATTGTCTAATTCAATCTGGATAGCCAAATGAAATGGATATGTGATGGTCCTCAAATATACTCCAGCCAAGTCTTCTCATTCCTGACTCATCTATTCTGCCTGTTCTACCTACTTAGATTGCTCACAAACATTGTGAAGTTGATATGCCCAAAATGAACTCTGACACTTTTAACCATTACCTAATGCCTTCTCTTACTCTTACTCCTACTCCTACTCAGCTACTGTTACTCATGTTAAACAAGGAGCAATTGTCATAGATGCTTGAAGAAGTAACCTGAGAGTCATCTTTGACTCTCTTCTCCCCAGCTTCACCATTTCACTTCTCAGCAAGTTCTGCAAGTTCACTTCTTCAAGTTCTGCCTGTACACTTTTTCTCCATCTTTTCCTTCAACAGAGGTAAGTAATCCTCAGTGCTTACTTGGATCCTGTATAAGACAAATATGTATGCTGCTCTGTCCATGGGGCAGAAAAAGTATTTGCCATCTCTGTATTGGCCTCCTTCATCTGGTTCTACCCATATGGCATTTTAGCTCCATTAGATCTTTTTTTACTTCCTTTGGGTAAAGGCTTCACAAGTTATTTTGGCCAGAATGTTTCCTTTACCTGTCATTGTCTCCTCAGACACATATCATTACTTTTGGCTATTGTTTTTATACTTCATATCCTGTGTCACAACTGAAATGTCCCTTCCTCTCAAAGATTTTTCTCTCAAACATATATTGAGTATTAGATATCATCGTAACACAATCTGAAATTTCACATTTAGAAATATTGCCTATTATTTTCTCCATAAGATTAAAACTCTTTTAAATCAAGAGCTAAGCTTACTTATTTTCTTTATTATATATTTTAGTACTTAGTCTGATGTCTGACAATGAATATTAGTTGAATAATAGAAAAAATGTTCTTTCTCTTTTAGTTCTGCATTACACCCACCATCTTGCAGTTTATTCATTTTCAGTGTTCACTTGTTGTGGGGATCACATCCAGCTGTATTTATGGTAGGTATGTGGCATCAGGTATGGAACCCAGGCCCTAAACAAATTGCCACATTCCCAACTCTCTTTTTGTATCTCTTTTTTTGAGCAAGGAGAAATTTATGGAACTTTTGAATTAGATATATTATCTAATCTATATCTTACTTAACCCCAATCTCCTCACCTCGAAAGTGTGTCTATTCAGATTATCTATAAGATTATCTGTCTTATAGTAATAATATGAAAATTAAAATGAGATGGTATTTATAAAGTGCTGATCATAATAAAAAAAAGTGAATGGTATTTTTTCATTGTCTCCTAAGAAATTTTACACTCTTCTTGGATATACACATATAGACTACAAACAACATTTTCAAACTACTATCACCCATCCTGATCTTCTAATATGCTAGCCATCAATAATATCAGATTTCAGAGATCACTATAGCCTAAGTGACTGGAGTGTCTGTTATCTAGGAGACTTCTCAAATCTATTTGGCATTCACACAAGAAGAAAGACACTAATATTATTTTTTGGCATTAATATTTTTGGTAGTGTAGAAGAAATTACTGAAAAACACCAGATGGCAGCACCAGATGCTAGATAGAAAGATATCTGGTGAAACTTCAGCTCAAATCTGAGCAACTAAACTGCCAGAAGGAGCTTTTAAGTATTTACAGAGAATCATTTAGGGAAAAGGAGTTTGCCCTAAAGACAAATATCTAGCTTGTAATATACAAAAAGACATTATTTACCATGTTTCACATGTCAAGAGAAAAATCCTATAAAAACAACCACAAGCATTTTCTAACAAAAAGATAATTAGACTAAGGCTTTATTGTCATGTATGATTTTATTTAACTGTCAGCCTATGTCTATTTAGATTAAGAATTCCTACAACCAAAGAAAAAAATAATCAACTTCTAAAAAATATTCCAAATATTAAGTGCAAAATATTTTCAAATGTATTCAAAGAAAATCAAGGATCACTAAGGACCTCTATGATTTCAATCTACAGGGTCCCTTAGGAAACTGCTCATTTACATAAACATCAAAGGAAATTATTAAATAAGTGCAATGTGACGGTGTTAAAGGAAAACACTGGCTATCCATAGTACCAGGATCTGATGTAGAATTAATTCTTCTTTTAAAAGCATATGAAATTGTGTTTGCATTTGGACTTTTCAAAGAATAGAAGACATCTGTTGCAGTTGTGACAAATGTCATTGAAGAATGCTATTCCAGAGAGTCCCACCTGAGAAATTGGAGTCATCTCACAGTGTGCTCTGTATCCATCCCTTTTCTTAGGAGGTCAGCAGGAGAGATGTCAGCCCTGGACCAGAAACCACCAGATAATTCAATAGGTTGGGGCAGACCAGCCCTGAGCAAAATGCGCACTGCCCAGGTTGTGGGAGAGAAATTAGTTCTGTGATATCTAGGCTTGGAGGTAATAAAAGGGTAGCAAGTCTGTGTCTTCATCAAGAAACAAAGCCCATCTCTGCTGGAGGCACATTCAAAAGGAAGCTGATTCACCCTGCCAGCCCAACACTTATAGTCTCCCAAGTACCATTCTCATGGCTCCAAGATATGCTCCGTGCCTGACTCACTGCAAATGGAGCCCTAGGAGAAACACGGGTAAGACTGCCTATTCCAATCTCCAGTCAGACAGAGGAATCTGGGGGCAGAGGAGAAATTGTTCCAATAGACAAGGAATCGAGCTTTTGATTTGTGAATGGAATGTGTATATTGGTCAACCAAAGGTAAGGTTGCTACAGGCAGATGAAATTCTCAATCTAAACATGCAGGGAGGTGTTCCTCAGGGACAATGAATGATTCACCCCACTATCTACCTGGGGATATACTTGGGGAGAGGAACAACAGCCAGCATCAAATTGTAATCTGAAGGGGGAAATAACACTACCGAGGAGAGGTTTGTTGCTTGGGAACTGTGCAATGGCCCTGTCCTACAGGAGGAGTCAAGTTCCAGCTTCTAAAGATCATTGAAGTCTCAGAAACCTAGTAGTTGTCTCCATTTTCAATCACCAAAGCTCACTTTCAATTTGGCAGCCAAAGACATCCTCTGTTGGATGACCTTTCTCTACCTCCAGGAAAGTGTGTGTGGTCCCCAAATGGGCCAGCACATATGACAGCTGGGAGTGAAGGGCGGTGCCATTTTTTCAACTAGCACCTTCCCAGGTCTGGAAACCGGCTGCCTGAGTGAACCCCTGCATGTCTTCAATGTTCCCCAGTTCTGGGGTACGTAGCCACTGTTGATCTCCATGAACGTGCCATGGCTTGTCCTTTTAACTTCTCTCCTCCAGATGACTGGGTGAGTCAGGAGATGTCTTATTGTGAAGCCAGGGACCCAGCCAGTCTCTCTGAGGAGTCGTGACTGAGTAGGAACAGACTGTCCTCAGCTGCTTGGCTCCACACTTGGGAAGCCCAAAGCATATGTTACAAGGAGCACAGGGCCCAAACCTGCTCTCCACAATCTGAAATGAGGATGTTACAGTCCATGCACATGATCCATAGGGAGACAGGCCTGGGAGTAGCACATAGACAGAGTTTCTGTTCAATGGTCTGGAGCCCTGAATGTCCTTGCTCTCAGAATCCAGACCCCACACAGCAAAACAACAGCCAGGAGATGGGAAAAACAGATGATGTTTATGAGTGCAGCCTGCAGCCCCTGCCACACTCAACAATTTGGGTTTTCCCTCAGCATAAAATGAGTCGTTCTTTCTTCGGTGCCCATAGGAAAACTTGCCCAGCATCTGTTAGTCTGTCTGACTTGTCGGTTTTAGAATCATTGTCTTGGAATCTTCTAAACTAGTGATTCCATAACCATTTCAGTTTAGACATATTTTTTTAAAAGTCCTAGACATTGCCCATATAATGCAACATGAAGATTGGAAATTATATTAAAAATTATAAGAACGTTTTCCCACAAATATATCTCCTTCCAAATTTTTATCTTACACAATAACTTAGTTTCCCCTAAAACAGGCCATTTATTTATTTGGACATTTGGGCCAAAGCCAGCAGTATTCAGGACTTACTCCTGCTTGGCATTCAGGAATCACTCCTGGCAGTGCTCCAGGGACCATACAGGGTATCAAGGATCAAATTCAGGTCAGCCACATACAAGAAAGTGCCTTATTCCCTTTACTTGCTCTCCAGCCCCTTAAAATGATCCATTTAAAGATTCCCTCATATGTGTGTATGTTTCAAGAAGCAATTCTAAAGAAAGGACTTGGATTAGTTTCTATTTCTCATAATTTGACATTCTGAAAAGTATGAGCTGGGCAGGTCTAGCATCCTGAATTAAGTAGAACCAAGTATAGACAGAGCCCTGTCTGTAGGTAGGCACTTCCTGATAGCTCTCACATATGATCCCAACAACACTTCACCATGGAGGTTAGGGGCAGCTGGGCTATGCTTATTTAGATCTTCCCAAGAGAATAGGAGTCAAGCCTAATATTTAATAGAAGCATAGTATACAGAGTACATAGTATAAAGAATCAACATTTCCTGGAACCTTGATAAGACAGTTAGTTGCTTCTTTGTCTCCTCTGGGGATAGTTCTCTGCCTCTTAGTTACCTAAAAGTGTTCAAAGGAAGCATTCTCTGTGTGTAGAACAAGTCTGTTTCTGCAAGTGATCCAATGTTTAATTATTACTAAAGTCATTTGGGGTTTTTGACATAGATTCTATTTTCGTAAGACAAACTTAGTATAACCCAAATTGCTAGAAACTAATTCCTAAGGTAGATGACTAAAATATGCCAGTAATAAATAATGGCTGTTGGACTGGGAATTACATCTCTGCCATGTAGACACAGCACTAATGACTCATTTCCAAAGAACAGTCTCCCTCAAACATTAGTAAGATGAAGGATCAGAAAAGAATTCCACTTCTCCTTTAGGCAGAATGATGGTAGAGAACTGGGAACCCCTGAGGAATGACAGTGGGTTCCGTCACTCTCTGCTTTGCCAGGAGAGATATGGGACAGGTAGACAGGTACAATGAGGCAGACATTATGCATGGGAGAAGTGAGTATGGGCTGAGGATATGCATTCTGGGGACACCTGTTTGCCTCTCATTCACTTGGAAGCAGGAAGCATCCCAGTTCCACCCAGTTCCACCACATCTCATGTGGTATGAAATACCTTATTATTCCCTGTGGAAGGCACCGAGTTCCTTTGCTGCTTGGATTTAGTGGGCTCTTTTAGGCCCTCTCTACTCCCTGTCAAGTTCGCAAGTTTGGTTCTGTGAAGTTGAGCTTGACAACCTCTCTGGTGGATCAAAAGACGGTCGGGGGTAAATGTCCGGTTACAATTTGGACAGGGCACCAGCTGAGCTGGACTTGGCCACTCTCGGGAAGACGGTCCAGTTGGAAGGAACTGAGGTTTCTGTGGGAGCGGCTGGCGGAGATCTCTGGGGAGACGGTCATTTTCTGCTTTCCACTTTTCCAGGCACTGGGGCTCGTGAATGGGAAGAGACAGGGTGCCAAATTCCCTGCCACAAATGTAGCAGACGAGAGTCCGTGGTCGGGCTGGGATGCCACTAGGTACTTTCTTGAGGCCAATGGCATCAGAAGCACGGTTGGCATTCGGGGTTCTGGACCCCTCATCCTTGGGCTTGCAGGTTCTATGGTGGACAAGAAAACGATCTGGCGAGAAGGTCCGACCACACAATTCACAGAGCAGCAGCTGAGCCTGGGAACTCCGGAAGGCAGCCTCGTTGGCTTCCTCCAGACTGTAGGCGCCACTGCCACTGAAGGGCTGGGGTTTGGAAGGTTCTGGCCGCCTCAGGTGCTTGGGCAGCTTGTTGTTCTCAATACGCCACTTTTCCAAGCACTGGGGCTCATGGATGGCCAGTGACAGGGACCCAAACTCTCGGCCACAAATGTAGCAGATGAGGAATGCAGGCCTTCGGGCTAGGATGACAGGGGGGCTGGGCTGGCTCTCCGACATCCTCCGTCTACTAGGTCTTTTGGAAAGTGTCACTGTTCCAGGTCTATTTCTTGGAGGGGTTTTCTTAATTTTTTCGGTGGAGTGAACGTGGCCCGTTTCGGGGAAACTGCAAGCATGGGATTCAGGGGTGATAAGGAAGGTGGGTTCTTTAGAATGGTGGAAAGTCTGTTGCAATTTGTTGGAAACCCTTTTTGCTTTTCCTCTTTCCATTAACAAAGAAATCTTTCTCCAGGACTAGCTCTGATTTCAGGCCAGACTCATTTGGGGCCCTCCTGTGGAGAGCAAAATTTAAGGATGTGGACCGGTGCTGGGGTTCAGCATTGTTGCCAACGCCTTCGACCCAAAGACCGTGACTCAGAACTTCATTGCCGGCAGCAGTCTGGAATGCTGGAAAGTCCCCATTCACCCTCAGAGGGCTCCAAGTTCTGTGGGGCGAACATAAATCATGAGGTTACTACACATCCACACACACAAACGTGTGCACACTCACACAGCTTTTTATTATAAACTGATAAAGAAAGGTGAATATTTTTGGGGGACCCTACTCTCCTCTTCAGATAGTATAAAAATGAACACACAGGATCTATTCAGTAAACACTGAAATACGAAGAAAATGTCAATGATAAATTTCATCATTAGAGTGCTAAGTGTCGATATCTTCTCCCAAAAGGATTGATAATCACAGCAATTGGTAAGACATATATGGCACAAACCAGCAGAGATCTGAGAGGGAGATGGAAGAGAAAACCAAGAATGATGAACATTAATGAAACGAGTATAATATGTTAAAAGACCTCTCTCCATTTCTGAAGAGTTTAAGAGTCAGAGATGTCTTAGGGAAAAAGTAACTGAATTCTTTAAACTTCTTATAATGATTTTTAAAGAACTTATATATATATATTATATATTATTTTTATGATTACAAGTACATTTGTACTGAAATAGCATCAAATTTTGTTGATTTGGTTTATTTGTGGGGAGACTTGCAAGCAGTTTTTAGGATGTCCTATGGCTCCATCATTAATTCTCAGTCAACAGTCTAATGCAAAACCCTGAGGATTCGATATTGCTTAGACCCTAAATTGTTGGAGATTACCTGAGGAGTCTTGTAGGGTTTTTTCAAGAGCCTCTAGGGCAGTATCTTGCTATGTTTAGGAGAACAAGTGGTGTTGGGAAACAAACTTGGGTCAGGCACATTCTATTCTAAGCTGGTACCCTAACTGTCTTGTGTCAAGTATTTTAGCCTATATATATATATATATATATATAGGCTAAAATACTTATCTCTCTGTATATATATATATATAGCCTATATATATATATATAGGCTAAAATATTTATCTCTCTGTATATATATATATACAGAGAGATAAATAATATACATGTATATGATAGAAGTTTAAGGTATACAGTAATATTCCTGGCATCTGAATGTCCATGTGCCCAAGAGCAGAAATCCCTTGTGGAATCAGTAATTCAACAGTCAATATTGGTATGAGTTAATGTACATACCTTGTATGAAGTTGACCCAGAGCTGGTTCTCATCAGGCACAGCCCTAGAGGTTCCTAATGGCCATGGATTCAACACGGCAAGGTTGTCAGAGCACTGAATTCTTATGCCCTAGCTTTGATCCACTAGCCTGGTTGACAGAGAATAGCCAGAAGGAATTCTCAAGCAACATGAGCACCACTTAAAAGCACCATACCCAATACAAAGATTATCAGGGAAACCTTGGAGAGGAGAACACTTAGTATAACCAACCACATGTCCAATTTTTCTAATTAAGGGAATGGTGTGTCATTAACTTGAAGACATATTTTCCAAGTTAAGAATGCAACCACAGTCTGCACCCTGCCTAGTGGGAAGGGAATTTTCACAACTTTCCTTCATAAAGATGCTCAGGCTTAATTTATTTTTATTGGAAAATAGCTGACCACAAACACTATGTAATTTTAATTTGTTGACAACAATTCAAATTTTACTGTATGATTGCCACCAATTTTTACAACTATCCTGGTCACTTTATTTAATGTGTACATGCATCTGTACATATATATGTTTAAGTATATGAGTGTCATTTAAACTTTTTAAAATTTATGGATATGCTATATCTTATACATAAGCCATAAAATTTATATATGGACAAAGCAATTAAATATACATGATTAAATGTACTCATAAACATATTTATACCAGCTTCTCTGGTATACTTGAAGAAGTCACTATATTCTAAACATTTTGGGGGAAAATTTGGGGGCCTCACCTGATGATCCTCAGGGCTTAATCCTGGCTCTATACTCAGGGATTACTCTTGATGAGCTTCAGGGAATCCTACTGTGTTCTGGGGATAAAATCTGTGTCAGCAGGTGTGCAAAGCTATGTGCCCTACACAATGTACTTATTGCTCTGGCCCTGTCTTCTAAACATTTAAAAATGTTTAGATGTCAATATTTGGGTCCAGAGCAATAGCTTAGTGGGAATGGAGTTTGTCTTTCAAGTGGACAACTTGGGTTCAATCCCTGGCATCCCATAGGGTTATGCTGGGAAAAGGTGTGGGCCCTTTCAACCTTCAATCTTTTTACCTTTATTTCCAGAAGGATGACCTTGGTCATAGTCAGGGTTTTGTGGTTTCTTCCCCAGTCACAGACAGGGCAGTCTGTGGACCATGACTGACCCTTAGTTCAGAAAGAGTCAGGACGGACTGTGGTGCTAGTAACACAGAAACCTTTTTGGCCAGTGTATTTGGCAAAGGACAAAGCAAGTCATCAGATCTGAGCCTAGGTTCTGTATTTTGGTGCCAGTGCCAAGCAAGTTTTAATCTTTGCATTTCAGAGTATCAGGTGGGGTCTGGGTCAGAGGGGAAAGCTATTCTTCATTTTGACAGAACTCAAGATAGTAATATTAACAGGTTCAATAGTAGTGGGTTGATCCTAAACAGTATGGTGAATTAGAAAATAAAATTTGGAGAAAAAAATTTAGTGTTTCAACATTACCATCCAAAACACAAGGAATCCAGTAAAACTATTTCATTAGTTTTTTGATCATTAGGCTTTGATATGTCACATGAGTGAAATAAGCTCCTAAATGACTCATCTTTATTATTAATTCTGATATCCTGTCAGAACTGTTCTATTTCTAGTATCTGTTTCACCAAGATTCTTATGATTTAGTTTTTCTCTTTCCTTAAAATCAAGTGTCTGACATCAACGGCACTATGAAAACATATCAGAGGCCAGAAATATTGTACAGTGGATAGGGCAATGGCTTTGTAGGAGTCCAATTTGGGTTCCATCCCCAGCACCATAAATGGCACTCAGTAGTGATCCTTGAGCACAGAGCAAGAAGTAAGCCTGGAGTACTGCTGCAAATATTATAAACAAAATATTGCAAAAAAGAAAAACAGACCAAAGAAATTGAAATCAAGCAATTTTATTTCCCTAAGCTCATGCTCTCTCTTCTCCCTTCCACACCAGATACAAACTGAGAAGGCTCATGACTTGCTCATATATTGTACTATTATCATATACAAATTAAATTAATTTTCCAATGACTGTGAGGCAGATATTACTCCTTCAAATTTTATAGAACACACACACACACAACACACACACAGACACACACACAGACACACACACAGACACACACACACAGACACACACACACAGACACACACACACACACCAGGAGAAAAGCAGTTTGCCTGAGCCATCAGTTTCTAAGTGACAGCACCAGGAATCAATTCCAGCTTGGTCTGGTTCCAACACTCATTTCTTTCCATTTTTCATTCTGCCTAAAATTCCACTGCAGAGCCTCCCTGCTTTGGTTTTTACCTGTTTTAATGTATGATTCATATGCCCCATGGGAAGGTAACTAGGATCTTAGCAGCCTTTATGCTCCCCTTATAGAAGGAAGACTCAAAGGGGAGGAGGGAAATAGGACACAGAAGAGGAACTGCTAAGATGGAAAAATCAGGAGAAGAATATACAGAAACTGAAGAAAGAATGTTCCCCTAAGTGACAGGGATTTCTTAAATTTGTAGTAAGTGCTTTTCTAGATGATCTTCTTTGTATAATCAGCAAAATACACATACCTTTCCTGAACTTACCAACATTCCTAAGGAAATTATGGATTATTCATGAGGGCTGGAGATGGGTGAAGATGAAACAGAATGGCTGGATGGGTTTGGGGTAAAAGGAGGGGTTGTATGGCCTCCAGAGTGTGGATGGCACCATGATGTCATGTTACAGATTAGGAAAGGAGTGTTAGGGAGGGACTTTGGGAGCAGTTGCAGTCTATGAGTCCCTTCTTTGTAAAACATATGAGGAAGCTTTGGTAAATTTCCCATTGCTGAACCTTCATTTTTCCTTTTTCTCTTGCCTTCTGCGATACCCTCTTCAAATTTCTTGCTGTGATTAAAGCTATCAAAGTATAAGAAATGTTTTGGCTGTAAGCAAGCCAAGCTGGGGTCTCTGATGGAGGTATTTTAGGACGATTTCACTAGTGACTTAAGCTGAGGTAATATGAAAAGGCACACTATGGATAACAGTAAGTTATATCTAAGAGCAAACATGCTGTAAAATACAAGATGCATACCCTTAAATAACTCAAGAAATTGGCCTGTCATCCAGACACATCATAAAGCCATGTCGCTAGCTAATAAAGAGAACCACTTTGCTAAGCCAGCCTATTCCACCCCAATCATTCTTAAAGAAAATCTCTCCAATTGGCTCAAGTTGTTCATTTTGACCATATTTGTACATGAGACATTTAAAGAATGTCTTGGAAGGCCTCAGATGTTATCAACATTCTGCCATTTTTCCATTCCCTTAGGGGTTCATGGGAAAAGAGAGATGAGCCTACAAAAAAAAAGAACATAATAACTATGGTGATCCAAAACCTATCTTGGCCTTTACCAATGCTTCTCAATTATTTTCTGTCATGCCCCCCTAGGAAGAAGAAAACATTTTTCACAGCCTCCCCCCCCCCCGCGCGCAATGGTAAATAGTATCTTTATTTAAAAAAAACTTTAACCTAAAAAACAAAAATTTATAAAATTATTGGAGCTGATTTTTTAATCAGAGGTTATGTCTGGGTTAATAGTTACAATGAGCACGTTTTGCCTTGCATAGCTTTTCGAAGCGGGGTTTGAAGCAGGACACAGCAACTCTCAGCTCCAGAGACATACAGAGACATAAACACGGGGGCTTAGCTTGTTATGACAGTGTTTTCCGAGGTCAAATGCGCCCCCCCCCCTTTAAGGTGCCTCGTACCCCCCTGGGGGACGCGCCCCACTATTTGAGAAGCACTGGCCTTTACAAAGGTATTTCTCTAAATGAGGGTCAATGGGGACAGGGAGAGAAACAAAACCAAAAGTGGAATTAAATATTTTAATGAGGCCTTTGAAATAAAATGTGATATGTGACCTCCTCCATATCAGTACAGAAATATTAAGTGGACAAAATAAGATGAGACTGATGCTGGCTCTGAGGAAAACTGAAAAGGAAGGATTTACTTTCAATGTCCTCAGCAGCCTCTACCTTGTGTTTGTACAGTCATAAATTCTCTAGTCCTCCTTACCTATGACAATCGAAATTTAAAGGAGCTGATAGAATCTTTCATAGTAATCCATAAGTACCTTACGATGAGGTATTATTTCTCCCAAAATGGGATAGATAGCTTAGTACATGATTTCTTAGTTAAAATTGATATCTAAAATGTGTAGATAGTGAAGCATTTTATTAGGTCTGTAAAAACCCTTCTTGAAATATACTAACACAATCCCATTATGCATTCTTCCTATACTAACCTCTTTTTTTAGATTACTCTGTCACCCCCACCCTAGGCAAAATGCTAATCTCACCTGGGGAGGCAGACCAGCCCACTTTTGGGAGGGGTCTATGGAAGGTTACAAAGGAGTTGCCTGAGGGATGTGAGGGGGCAGACGGAGAGAGAAGTGGCTGGAGGAACTGGGAGCCTGGAGAGTTATCAGGGACAGGTTTAAGCGCAGGGCTGTTTATGGAGCCTGCTTAAAAAGGTTTAAGCTTAGAAGCCACACTTGATGGCCAGGCTTTGAATAAAGCTAATGTCTCCTGAAACTTCATGACTACTGTGGATCATTTCCTCGCAGCTACCCTGCACCCTGAGACCCACCGGCTGGTAGGAGTTGAAGGAGTGTGGCCCTGGGCTGACAGAGAAAGGCCTCACCATCCATCCATCACCACCCACAACCATCCAGGACTCAATAATGAATATATATTTCTACAGATTCTTTCTGTTTTTTATACTAATTCTTAGATGTGATGTCTAGGTCACATTCATGAAATCTTTAGTTTTACTTTGTTTTGGGAACATACTCAGTGGTGCTCAGTTACTCCTGGCTCTGCACTCAGAAATGACTCCTGGCAGGCTCAGGGACTGTACTGGATAGTGAAGACCAAATCCAGGCGAGCTGCATGCAAGGCAATCAGTCTACCCACCGCAGTATCTCTTCAGCCCTCATTCATGAAATCTTGACATGACAATCTAGCAGACTAGATAGGCTTAAGTCTGTGAAATTATTGGTGTTACTGTATAAACTATGGAGGTTCTTTATTGGGTTTTATTTACATGAGAGATATAAATGCATATTTACATTTTATCCACTTTTTTGGCTAGATTTTTGGGAGTCTCATTCAACTGTGCTCAAAACTACTCTTAAGCTTTGCATTCAGGGAACACTCGTAACAGGATTTGGTGGATCATATGGGGTGCCAGAAATCAAACTTCAATTCAGCCACGTGCTAAGCATGTGTTGTACTGTCTTTCCAACCCTTTAGTCACTTTTTAAATCATCTTCTACTCATTTGAAAACTGGTAATTATTCAAATATATTCAAAATTAACATAATAGGCTTAACAAAATAAATTTTAATTATGATTTCAATTTTCGGATTTTTTTGAATGAATTTATTTTTGAGATGGTATATATCAGGGCAAAATTGACTTGTTAAATATATAACTTATTTCCTAAAACTAAAAATGTCAAAAACTTGGGGCCAAAGCAGTGGCGCAAGTGGTTAGGCATCTGCCTTGCTTGTGCTAGCCTAGGACGGACCGCAGTTCAATCCCCGGCATCCCATATGGTCCCCCAAACCAGAAGTGATTTCTGAGTACATAGCCAGGAGTAACCCCTGAACATCACCAGGTGTGGCCCCCCAAAATTAAAAAGGTCAAAAACTAGATATTTTAATTACTAAATGCATTCAATATTAATAAAATTTGTTCATAATATTTTCCCTAAAATTAGTTTTGCTTTGTTTGGAAAATATCTGATTCTCATATTTTGCTTCAGAAAAATTAAAAGGGACTTTTCCAGGAGCTTTCAAAAGAGCAAATATGTGTCTTTATTTTACCAGTTATGAACTATTGTCTCAATTTTAAACCCTCCTTTTATTTATTTGTTTTTTGCTTTGTTTTTTGTTTGTCTTTGGTCACACCGCTCAGGGTTTACTCCTGGTTATGCACTCAGAAATTGCTCCTGGCTTGAGAAACCATATGGGATGTTGGCAGGGATCCGAACCACATTCGTCCTAGGTCAGCCAAGTGCAAGACAAACACCCTACCACTGCACCACTGCTCGGGCCCCAACCCTTCTTTGTATATTCAGCTTTGTAGGGTCTTTATTCTTGCTTTGCCTGCTAGCTATGCTTACTGTTCTGACAACAGTGGTACTCTGGGGAGATGAGATTGGAGGGGAAAGGGATATATTCCTTTTCAAAGAGCTTCCACCCTGTGAACATCACCCAGCCACACTTATTTCTCCTGCCAAAGATGTTCTTTCCTGTAGCAGCAGCTGAAACCAGTTTACAGTTTTGCAACTTTTGTAAAGCAAATTCATTCTTCCCCTAACCTTCAAATATCACCACCAGCCAATCTATTCCTCCTCCTGGAGACCTGTCAGCTTTTAGGGGCTTGGTGTAGAGTTCTCCTTTGCAACGATGCAAACTTCTTTCCTTGATCTTTCTCCTTAGGAATGACCACTGTCACTTGCCTTACAATACTGTTGAAGCCTTTATATCTCAAATTATAGTTAACCACTAAATAACAACTGGCTAACAATTTTAATAAATTTTAGACGTGTTACATATATTCAAGACCCTAGTTGTTTTTATTATTAACATCATACATTTGTAGGGTATATTTGCACAATAAATAAATATAATTTTTTTTATTTCTTTTCTGAGGAAGGGTGAGATGAACTCACACCTAGTGGTGCTCATGGCTACTCCTGGCTGTGTGCTCAGGAGTGATTTAGGTGTTCAGAGCCAGGGGTAACTCCTGAGTGTCATTGGGCATAACAAACAAAAAATACACTTTTAGAAAAGCCATTTTGCTAGCCAAAGGCAGGACATTGGACAAATAGGGTTATCATATGGACATTTCCAAGCTTATATTGAATAGCCTTCTCATACCTTCCCAAATTCTTTTTTTTGTTTTTCTTTAGTAAAGAATAATCTCTTTAAATCAAATATTGGTGAGGGCACACCCAGCAGTGTTTAGGGGTTACTCCTAATTCTGTGCTCAGAAATCACTCCTGGCAGGCTCAGGGGACTATATGGGATGCTGGAGATTGAACCCAGGTCAGTCCTGGGTTGGCCGCATGCAAGGCAAATGCCCCCACCACTGTGCTATTATTCCAGCTCTGAGAAGAATTTTTTTTTTTTTTTGGATTACAAAGACAGAATCTGGGTCAGCCATGTGCAAGGCAAATACCCTACTCACTGTACTACCTCTACAGTGTCAGGTAAAAAATATTGAACAAAGAGATAAGTTTTTTATTCCAGTTTATTGGCCAGGTATGGACACAATAATAGATAGTGCTGGTAAAGCTAAGACAACACAAGATGAAGAAATGCACTCTGTGTTTCTACCTAGATTCTTCTGCAAGGTTTCATGTTGTAAAGGCACATGATATTACCCTCTGGAAGCTATTCTTAGATTTGAGCCTACAATTTTCCTCTATATTAAGTATCCAAATCATAGAATACCTAGATCATGAGAAGTACACAGGTATGATCACATAATTAGAATATCAACAGCTCAAAGTAGAGAACTGGTTGCAGAAGGTATCAATATAATCAGAGATGTCTAATGCACAAACATTCCAATGACAGCAACAGACAAAGCAGGGAGGGCATAGAGTCTGGCTGTTGAAGAAGCAACAAATACATATTCAAAATTTTCATAGAGTATTGATGAACATTTGGGATAATTTTAATCTAATAAGGTAGCTCTAGTCCATTAGTTAATTGTCAGATTTTTAAAAGTGTTGTTAGAGGTTAAATCAGCTTCATCTATAGATCCCATATATATGTTCAACCTAAAACTAAGCATAATTGAATTCATTGCCATTACTTTAAAATGGGAATACAGACATGTGGAGTTTTAATTTTTTTTAAAACTGGAAAATATGGTCAGAAAGCCCACTTTCTTTTCTTTTTTTTTTTTTTTTTGTTCTTTGGGCCACACTCGGCATTGCTCAGGGGTTGCTCCTGGCTGTCTGCTCAGAAATAGCTCCTGGCAGGCACGGGGGACCATATGGGACACTGGGATTCGAACCAACCACCTTTGGTCTTGGATTGGCTGCTTGCAAGGCAGATGCCACTGTGCTATCTCTCCGAGCCCTGAAAGCCCACTTGCAATATGTAACATCCAATGTGAGCTTATAGTGATCAATGGAAGAATGTTCTTTACTCAAACATTTCTCCTTACCTCCTTGATTACTTCATTTCTTTTTTTTTTTTTTTTTGGTTTTGGGCCACACCCGTTTGACGCTCAGGGGTTACTCCTGGCTAAGCGCTCAGAAATTGCCCCTGGCTTGGGGGGGATCATATGGGACGCCGGGGGATCGAACCGCGGTCCTTCCTTGGCTAGCGCTTGCAAGGCAGACACCTTACCTCTAGCGCCACCTCACCGGCCCCGATTACTTCATTTCTAATGCAGGCTTGGTTCTCAAAAGCATTAGAATGGTGGTCAGATTCTGAACCTGACTTGACAATAGTCCTTCACCTTCACTTTCCTTAACTGTTCAATAATCATTCTAGGGTGCAGGTATCCTGCAATTCTGTGGGGCCAGAGAGATATTTCAAGGAATTAAAGTATATGCCTTGCATGTGGCCAATGTGGTTTCATCCCTAGCATTACATAGTATTGCAAGCATTGACAGGAATAGCTCTGGAGGCCTCTAAACTTTCCTGGGGTGACCCAGAAAACCCCTTGCAAAGCACTACAGAGCCAAAGCAACACATGATTGAATCCTAGTATTAAATTACTGGCCTGGTTAGATAAGAATCATGGAGAGAAGCCCCAGAGCCCCTAAGCACAGCTCTGAAAGACCATCTTTTCCAAAAAGAGTTCAGCTTGTGAGCGAAAGAGATAGTGCACAGAATGATTACGGTGCTTGCCATGGTGACACATCATGGTTGTTCTGTGACAGACCATGTTTGTTTCCTAATACTACATAGTTCCCTTTATGACCTACTGTTTGTCCAAGAGCCCCACCCCATAAAAAGGTGTAACTAAAAAGGATCAAATGAAAGTTTTTTTCCATTGGAGAACATTATAAAATGAATGACAAATTAACACCATTATGAAAGGAAACTTTTGAAAGTAGAGGAAGACTGAAATACTTGGCTCCAAGAAAGGGACAAACCAAGGGGAAAAGGACAAATGATCCCAGAAGGAATTTTCATTTATTACTGGAAGATTATAGGAAATGATGCATCTAAGCTCAGAGGGAAAAAATCTAACAGCCAGTGTTTAGATCAATAATGAGAGACATGATAGAAGCAACTATAAACGAGCAATAATGTGATTTGAAGCCATCTGAACTTCTTGGAGGCATTCCCATACTTATGAGAACTGCTCTTTTGCTTAAGCCAATCGCCCTTGATTTCCCTTTAAATTATTCCCCAGATAGGCTACTCAATAACTTACATTATTGTCATAAAGAATTAATCAGTACAAAATAAAACCATAAACAAGCTGTAACATTCTAGACTATTGTTGGATTTCTAAGATTTGGGTTGTAAATAAGTAGTAAACAAAGTATTTAGTTCCCTTCTAATCTAAATTCTATTTTAATATTTGTGGGCCACCTCACAGGGATTAAAAGAAAATTTGGCTTATTTTTTCTTTGTGCCAAGTTGATACTACTTTGTCAAATGTCACCTTTAATTTGAACTGAAAATGTATAAGAAAAGCGCAGTACAATTTTTAAAAATGGTGTGGAATTACAAATTTAATACTACATCTAACTTTAACACTATATAATAAGTTCTCCTTTCCCAGCCCTCCCAAGTATAACCCTGGTGGCCTTCAACTACCATTGGACCTGAGTAACATCAGTCTAACCTGGGAAAACCCTAGAATTGATCACACAGAGACCCTTCCCATAACCTGGCTTCTCTGACATTTTCCCCCTACCTTTCCCTTCCCTTAAATACATCTTTTGTTGGGGCCGGAGAGATAGTATGGAGATAAGGCGTTTGCCTTTCATGCAGAAGGACGGTGGTTCGAATCCCGGCATCCCATATGGTCCCCCGTGCCTGCCAGGGGCGATTTCTGAGCAAATAACCAGGAGTAGCCCCTGAGCGTTGCTGGGTGTGACCCAAAAAACAAACAAACAAAAAAAAAACAAATAAATCTCTTGTAAATTCTGCCATTCAGAGGAATAAAAATCAGAAAGACAGCAAATATACACGTGTGTGAGCTAGCCTCCATCATATAATATGTTAGTCCAGGGTCCCCGTTGTCTCGGACACTCAGTTGACTGCTCAGTGTTAAGTCAACAAGAGTGGAGCTCAGGGTGAGAGCTTCATACGTGCCAGTAGTCAGGGGGGCCTGCTGTATCAGGGTAGACATTGACCAAATAAAGAGTAAAGCAGACCTTGACAGGAGGATTGACAAATTGGAATGAGAAATGTGGCCTCAGAGCATGCTGGAAGTCCTTTTGTTGTCTTGTTTGGTTTTTGGTTTTCAAGTCACACCCTGCGGTGCTCAGAGATTACTCTTGGCTGTGCACAGAAATTACTCCTGATGAGACTCATGGGGACCTTATCAGGTGGCAGCGATGAATCCTAGGTTGGCCATGTGTAAAACAAGTGCCCTACCCACTGTACTAGCTCTCTAGGCATGAAGGAACCCTTCAGGCTGCTTTTTAAAAATTGGGGGATGGGCCTCCTAAACAATGCTCAGTGCCCAGGGACCAGGCCTTGGGTGTTGTTCTATCTTGTCTAACAGGGCTAGATTGTTCAATGTTCAGGCCCAGCATGAGAATGCCCTCTGGCCTACTAGTGCTGGCAGTGACCAGGACCAAACTTTGGTAGTCTGAGGGATTCATAGCAGTCCTGGGGACAGGAATTCAGGACTCAAACATTCACTATCCAGTATTTAGTTTACACTATCTCTCTGGCTCCAGGAACCTTTTTCTTTCTTTGTTCTTTTGGCTTTGAGAGAACCATGCAGTGTCAGGGCAACCTGGACTCCCTCATGCAAAGCCTGTGCATACTAGGCCTTTGAACTATCTCTTTTAGGAACCTTTTATAACCTCATCACCCCTTCCCCTAAACCAAATTCTAAAGTTTTGCCTTAGAGTTATCTATTTCTAGTATACATGGGTAACACTTAAATCAATCTAATCTCTCAGGAATTCACACATGCTTTGTCAATAATGTTCTCTTTTTGTTTGGCAAGAAAGAAAAGACAGCCATGGAAACAGGCCAATTTCTGCTGGTGCCTGTAAAAATAAATGATTGATTGGGACCAGAACCAAAACAATTGTACAGAAGGTGGAGCTTTTGCATTTCTTGTGGCCAAACTGTATTCAAATTCTGACACCTCATATGCTTCAAGCACTACCACCAACCACCCAAGCCCACCAAGAATGATTCCTGAGTGCAGAGCCAGGAATAGGCCCTGAATACTACAAGGTATGGCCCACAGCCAAAAAAGAAAAGAAAAGAAGAAATGTTCTCTGGTTTCTGCTCTGCTCAGCAATACGAGTCCCAGGTTGTGACTTTATGGACTCAAGGAGGTGAGGTAGCTCATGAGCTGGAAGCTTTCTGAGCATTCTTTTGTCTCGGTTTTGTGGGTGTTATCTTTGTGGGGGAGACCCAGCAGTACACAGGGGCTACTCCTGGCTCTGTGCTCAGAAATTACTCTTGACAGGCTTGCAAGGGATCAAACCCAGGTCAGCTGCATGCAAAGCAAATGCTCTATCTGCTATGCTATTATTGCTCTGACTCCAGCCCTGAGATTTTATGGCTGCTTTGCAAACTTCATTGAACCTCTTCAAGTAAATTGTTAAACAAACTATTGTTGTTCCAAGGGACTTCGCTGAATTTGGTAAACACAGGTCAGATGGTTGGTGTTCATATTCTCCAATTTCAGGGTTGGCCACACTAACCTTTCATTGCTCAGAGATCTTATACAGAAAAACTCCTGATGCAGAAACCACCAAAGGAAATATCTTGGTGCTTTTAAAGGACTTGTTCATCTTATTGTCCCCAAAGTACCAGTCAAATATCAAATGTAGTGATAATATAACCTTTCCTGGGTTACCCTGTTAAATGGCATTGAGAAATCATACATGTTAGTGTCCAGTCATCTCATACCTATTCGTGTATCCAAATCTAATCATGAGCAAAGCAGAGAGGAGACTGGAATGTTCAGTGTAAATAGCGTTAGAGTATTGCAGATGCTGCTTATAGGGCTCAGGAAGAGGAGAGAGATTTAATTTCAACATAGGAATGAACCTGAGAATTTTAACTGTAATTGAGACCCATCTGGCCCTTCTTCATAGGTAGAAAAGTATCACACAAGGAAAATTATTGTGTTAAAATCATATTGCCAACTTCAAATCTGAGGTATCCCTTGAAGCCTGAATGTTTCCTCACAAAGAAACTAGTAATTCAGCCTCAATGTGTGTTCTTTAAAACCTCGGTGAATGGTTGGTTTGTCTTGTGTTTAGTTGTCTTAAAGTTGGTCTGCCCAGACCTCGACTGTGGACCCGTGATCTGCAGCTTAGCCAGGTGCTCAGATTGCATTGATGTTATTGACATTGAATCTAACTGCAGATATTTACATTATAATAAATGTATTTCATCTCATGTACTGCTAACAGATTACCATCTTTTAAAATAGATCTCACGATTCATATATTAAGAATGAATGTTAAAAAAAATGTAGGCCTTATGATGCCATAGCAATTGTATTTTTGTATTGGCCACACTGAGTGGTTCTGGTGTGGGGGGAACTCCAAGAAACACTCAACTCTTTGCATGTATGTCAGAAGATTTGGTTCCCTGCCCCCAAGCTAGGTGTGTGTGGGCCAACAGGACTACACATAATGGTGATAAGGATAAAACTCAAGTCCTTGTACATGCTAAACTTTGAGCTCTACAATTTTAGTCATCTCTACAGTCTCAATGAATGAATTTATTTATATTTTATTATGGAGAATACTCTATGATGCTATACCCAGATGTTTTCAGGATGCCACATGGTGCTAGCAAGGGTTGAATTCAAGTCTTCAGAATGCCCAACATTTGATCCTCCCCCTGAGTAATTTTTTTGGTCCCAATGACTGTTTTACTTAAAGTTTTATTGAGATAATTATATAATTAGTATGCAGTTAGAAGAAAGAATTAAAAAAAATCCCTTGTATACACTTGTTCAATGTATCTCAAATGCAGCCTTTTTAAAATGCAACGCAGTGGACCTCAAACTTTTTAAACAGAGGGCCAGTTCACTGTCCCTCAGACCACTGGAGGGCCAGACTACAGTTAAAGCAAAAACTATGAACAAATTTCTATTACACTGTATAAATCTTATTTGGAAGTGAAGAAACAAAATGGGAATAAATCAATATGCAGCCCGTGGACCATAGTTTGAGGACCATTGTAACTTTACACTGTAATGTTTCAAGAAGAATGTTGATATTAAGATAATTCACTGCTATTTGCACATAACTATATAGGTGAATATACTCAGCTATATATTATTTTACAATAATGTAGGTAGATATATCCTATCTACCATTGTAGTCAAGGAGGAAACAGTTCTAACACCACAAGTTTTCTTCATGCTGCTCTTTTCTTTTCTTATTATTTTTGTTTTGTTTTTTTTTTTGAGCCACACCCAGTGATGCTCAGGGTTTACTCCTGGCTATGCGCTCAGAAATTGCTCCTGGCTTGGGGGACCATATGGGACACTGGGGGATCAAACCCCAGTCTGTCCTAGGCTAGCACCAGCAAGGCAGATGCCTTACTGCTCTGCACCACCACTCCAGCTCCGCATGCTGCTCTTTTCATTTTGATTTACCACTCTTTCTTACTGCTTCCCATCTCTTACTCCTAACAATCACTCATTCATACTCCATTTCTAATTTTTTCATTTCATAACATTCTATAAATATAATAATACAGCATATTTAACCTTTGAGTATTTACCTTTCACCATATATTAATAATTAGCTGCTTCTAATTGCTGAGTATAATTATGGTTATATTTGTGCCATGCTTCTTTAACCTGCTTAAGAACAATTGAAATGACTGTAGTTTGATATTATAAATAATGTGGCAAAAATATTTGTGTGCAAAAAAAACTATAATGTCATTTGAACTGATTCTTTTTTTTTTTTTTTTTTTTTGGCTTTTGGGCCACACCCGGTGTTGCTCAGAGGTTACTCCTGGCTGTCTACTGAAATAGCTCCTGGCAGGCACGGGGGATCATATGGGACACCGGGATTCAAACCAACTACCTTTGGTCCTGGATCGGCTGCTTGCAAGGCAAACGCCGATGTGCTATCTCTCCGGGCCCTTGAACTGATTCTTAAAATATGCACAGAAAGAACATATAAAGACACTTCCTGCTAACAGAGCAGCATATACAAAGATGTAGGGATACAATAAGCATAAAATTCTAGGGGCAATGTAAAAACCTACTAATCTGTATAAAAAATAGTATACAGAATTCCTAAAAATTTAGGGTGGATCTACTATACGATTGAAATGTTTTATTCCTCTTGTCCATAACATAAAACACTCATTTGAACAGATATGCACACCTATGTTTATTGCAGTACTATTTGTAAAAACTAAGGTCTGGAAGAAATCTCAGTGCCTAGAAACAAATAAGTGAATAAAGATGATATTGTGTAAACAAAATACAGAATGATGAGACTATTAGGAAAAATAAAGTTGTACCTTTTGACATAAAGGATAAATTGCTAAATTAAATGAGTTAAGCAAATATCAGATAATTTCATTCATGAGGAATATAAAAAGCAAGTGTCCCAGACCAAAAAAAAAAACTAACTAAAATAATCTATGGCTATCTAGTCCAGCCTTTCTGGAAAACAATATGGACATTCCTCCAAAAATGGGAAATTGAACTCCTATATGATTCAGCAATATCATTCCTCCCTAGGAACACAAAATTATAGTACAAAAACACCCTTTGCATATTTTTTGGTTTTGGGGTCACACCCAGTGGTGGTCAGAGGTTACTCCTGACACTGCACTCAGAAATCGTTCCTCCCAGGGGCTGGAGATATAGCATGGAGGTAAGGTGTTTGCCTTGCATGCAGAAGGTCTGTTGTTTGAATCCCAGCATCCCATATGGTCCCCTGAAACTTCAAGGAGTGGCTTCTGAGCATAGAGCCAGGAGTGACCCCTGAGTGCTGCCAGGTGTGACCCAAAAACCACGAAAGAAAGAAAGAAAGAAAGAAAGAAAAAAGAAAGAAAGAAAGAAAGAAAAGAAAGAAAGAAAGAAAGAAAGAAAGAAAGAAAGAAAGAAAGAAAGAAAGAAAGGAAGGAAGGAAGGAAGGAAGGAAGGAAGAAAGGAAGGAAGGAAGAAAGGAAGGAAGGAAGGAAGGAAGGAAGGAAGGAAGGAAGGAAGGAAGGAAGGAAGGAAGGAAGGCAGGAAGGAAGGAAGGAAGGAAGGAAGGAAGGAAGGAAGGAAGGAAGGAAGGAAGGAAGGAAGGAAGGAAGGAAGGAAGGAAGGAAGAAATTGTTCCTGGCTGGCACATGGGACCATATGGAATGCCAGGATTTGAACCACCATCCGTCTTGCATAGGCTGTGTGCAAGGAAACATCCTGCCATTGTCCTAACTCTCTGGACCCAGCCCTCTGAATTCTTATGTCCAGTGCAGCACTATTTTCAATAGCCAAAAAGCACCCAGGTGCCCAAAACATATGAGTGGCTAAAGAAACTGTGGTATATCTACACAATGGAATACTATGCAACTGTTAGGAAAAATAAAGTCATAATATTTGCCTATACATGGATGGCATGGCAACTATTATGCTGAATGAAAGAAGTTAGAGTGGAGAGATAGACACACAAGAATCTCTCATATATGGGATATAAGAAAAATAAAGGAATATGGTAATAATATCTAGATACAATAGATACTATAGAGATGAGGACCAGGAAGACCAGTCCACAAAGCTCTTTGTGCTTGCCACAAAGTGAGTGCTTTTTGAGCACTAACTGCACTAACAACTACCATGACAATGATAATGAGAATCAAAATGCCTGTCCCAGAGACAGGCAGGTGTGAGGGGAGGGAAGGGGTACATTGGTGGCAAGAAAGTTGCACCAGTGAAGGACAGTGTACGTTCAATGACTTAAATCCAACTATGAACATCGCTGTAACCACAGTGTTTAAATAAAGAAGTTATTAAAAAATAACCTTTGGAATAGAGCTGAGGAGGCCAGAAGAGGGAGGCACTGCAGAAAGGGCAAGGTCAATGCACTGATTGATAATTGGTGCTAGACATACTATGATAACATATTTTGAACAGCATAAAATTGAATCCTTAAACTATACCCTAAAAACATGTGGTCACATACATTGACATCTTAATTAACAAAAATTAAAATAAAATATGGTATATGTTTTCAACAGGGAGGAGAGGCATACATATGGCATTTGGGGGAAGAGAGGAATTTGAGTCTAGGCTTCTATGTGGTTGAGTGTGGGGATGTAAGTGTGAACAGATAGAGGTGAATCTATAAAAGTATGGATAGGTGAGCATATGTTGAGCATAAATCTGAGGACACCTATTGGTGGGCGCGTGAGAATGGGTATGAGGAGTTAAGAGGAAATGAGTGTGTAGTTGAGTGGAAATGTATGTACGTATGATGTACACAGATGGATATGGTTGGATGGGTATGGTTCTATTTATGTATGAATGAATTGATGTTTATTTATGAATATAAGGAAATGGATTGATGTGATAACAGGTATAGATAAACTGTGAATATGTATAACTAACTAAAGAGTTTAGTTATGAATATATGGGTTCTATGTGTATACAGATATGTATAGGTGGGTTTAAATGACTGGGGTGCATATTTGTGTATAGGTATGAAAGGATGGATGTGTCTGTGTAGTGAATATATTTGTAGATGGATATGTTATATATAGAGAGGTAAGAAGACCTGGGTGAAATGAGAAATAAAGAATATTGAGTAACTGATAAATTTAACTGGAAGATAAAATGAAAAAAGATAAAAGGCAATAAAGCACATTTCAGAAATTTTGATTGTCTATAGGAAATGAAGAAACATTGTAGAAGAGTAATAATACCCAAAGACAATAGAGACCAGTTCATGATATGAATCTTTCCACACAATGGTGAGTGCAGTTGGAGAAATATCTCTGCCAATAACTATGGTGGTATGTGATAGAAATAGAATGTCCATGACAAAGACAAACAGAAGGTGGGAGAGGATAAAGATTGGGGACAATGGTGGTAGGAAGGTTGCACTGGTAAATGGGGTGTACTTTTTGTGACTGAAACC
The DNA here is from genome assembly GCF_024139225.1 of Suncus etruscus. Lineage (NCBI taxonomy): Eukaryota > Metazoa > Chordata > Mammalia > Eulipotyphla > Soricidae > Suncus > Suncus etruscus. The sequence continues at coordinate 160,817,023 of NC_064851.1, forward strand.
TAACTACAAACATGGTTTGTAACCAAGGTGCTTAAATAAAGATAAAATAAAAATAAAAATAAAATGAGAGGTGAGTGTTTCTCTGCCCAATGGCACAGAACCAGAAAAATGCATCAGCTTCCCCTTGGTGCTTTGCTTCCACCACACAGGTTAGCAAGACTCCATCCAAATGAACAGATCCAGAACAGCATAGCTGCTCTGCTCTATGGCTGCGAACTTCTCCTAGTTAATGAAACCCAGCACAACATATAGAAAACATCACAATACAAAGGTAAGAATGGAGAACAATGTGCAGTTCCACTATGCTTAGACAATGAAGATGGTATCTTTAATGACCCAAGAAATACCAGCCACCTATATAGCCTTTCAGATAAGAACATTTTTAGAAAATACAAATGGAGGGGCTGGAGCAGTGGTGCAGGTGGTAGGGCATTTGCCTTGCAAGTGCTAACCTAGCTAGAATGGACCACGATTCGATCCCCCAACATCCCCTATGGTCCCCCAAGCCAGAGACTATTTCTGAGCACATAGCCAGGAGTAATCCCTGAGCAAAACTGGGTGTGTCCCAAAAACAAAAAACAAAAACAAGAAAAGATAAATGGAGGATGTTCAAAGACAACATAAAACCAAACAAACCATAAGTAAGATTCAAGAAGACATAAAAGTAGAAATGAGGCGCTGGAGCAAATAGCACAGCAGTAGGCATTTGCCTTCCATGTAGCCAACATGGCACAAACCTGGGTTCAATCCCTGGCTTCCCATATGGTCCCCTGAACCTGCCAGGAGCAAGTTCTTAGCACAGAACCAGGAGTAACCCGAGTGCTATTGGGTGTGGCCCAAAAAACAAAAGACAAAACAAAACAAAAACAAAACAAAACAAAAAAGAAAAAGTAAAAATGAGAAAACTTCAACTGGAATAACTGGGTTGAAAAACTTGTAGGCAAAATAGAAAACTCACTGGATGTCCTCATGAGCAGAATAACAGCAACTGTGGACAGAATCAGTGAGCTGGAAGATGAGATACATAACAACTCCATACAGCAGAAGAGATTGGAAAGAAAGCCTTAAAATAAATGATCAGATGATAGAAAAAGTCAAAAAAATGTGAACAGATCAAGAGAGATGTCTGGGATAAACCCAATAGAAACAACATAAGAATAATTGGAGTCCCTGGCCTGATTCCTGCTGTGTGCTTTCAGCCATTGTGACTGTCTCTGCTGTGCTCTGCTGTATGCTAGACCTTGAACCATCATGCCCAGAAGTTCCCGGAGGGCCCTGCTTCAGAGGTGAGCTTTCCACGCCTATAAAGGGTGGAGCCTGATTCCCGCTTTGTTCTTTAGCACGTGGCAACCATTGTGACTGTCCCTGCTCTGCTCTGCTGTGTGCTGGACCCTAAACTATTCAACCCAGAAGTTCACTGAGGGGCTGCTTCAGAGATGAGTTATCCTATCCCACAAAGAACAGAGTCTGAATTCTGCTGTGGGCTTTAGCGTACAGCAGCCTTTGTGACTTTCTCTACTTTGCTCATCTGGACATTGAACCATCCCACCCAGGAGTTCTCTGAGGGTACTTATTTAGAGGTGAACTATTTCAACCAACGAAGGGCAGGCACAGAGGAGCGCAGCTGCTCTGCTTCACTTCACAGATGTGCATCTCTTAACCAAAGAACCCTAGCACATAAACAAAACACCACATTAGAAGCAATTTAGAACAATGCAGGCCACCACAATGATAGAAAATGAAGATGGCCGCTCTGATTACCCAAAAAGTCCCAACCACTCATTGATCCTTTCAGATAAGGAGTTTACAGAAGAAATATGGAGGATGTTCATAGAACTCAAAAAAATCATGGATTGGGCCTGGAGAGATAGCACAGCGGTGTTCACCTCGCAAGCAGCCAATCCAGGACCAAAGGCGGTTGGTTCGAATCCCGGTGTCCCATATCATCCCCCGTGCCTGCCAGGAGCAATTTCTGAGCAGACAGCCAGGAGTAGTAACCCCTGAGCACCGCCGGGTGTGGCCCAAAACCCAAAAAAAAAAAAAAAAAAATCATGGATTGAGCTGAACGAACCATAAATAAGAGTCAAGAGAATATGAAAATAGAAATAAGAGGGGCCGGAGAGATAGCATGGAGGTAAGGCGTTTGCCTTTCATGCAGGAGGTCATTGGTTCGAATCCCGGCGCCCCATATGGTCCCCCGTACCTGCCAGGAGCAATTTCTGAGCCTGGAGCCAGGAATAACCCCTGAGCACTGCCGGGTGTGACCCAAAAACCAAAAAAAAAAAAAAAAAAAAAAAAGAAAATAGAAATAAGATAATTTAAAGCTGAAATAACTTGGTAGATGACATGAAAACCACACAGAAAGCCTCTCCAACAGAGTAACAGCACCTCAGGAGCAAGTAAATTTTGTGGAATGTGAAATGCATAACAACTTTATACAACAGAAGAAATTAGAAGAGGCTTACCTCAAATGATTAGACAATGGAAAAATATTCTCAAAATATGTGAACTAATGAAAATAGAAGTCTTTGATAAACTCAACAGAAATGACATAAAAATCATTGGAGTTCCAGAGACACAGAAAGAAAATCCCCAGGAAGAATCAACAGTCAAGAATATATTTTTAGAGAAACTTTCAGAGCAAAAAGACTGCATGCAACCAGACCCTGCATGCCCAAAAAGTACCAACTAAAATAGACTCAAAGAAAAGCTCCCAAGACATATCCTAGTCACAATGATGAATCCCATAAATAGGTATAGAATACTGAAAGCAGCAAGAACAAAAAGGGAAATTCCATTCAAAGGAGCATCCTTAAGATTTACAGCAGATCTGTCGAAAGATTTCCTCAAGGCCAGAAAGCAGTGGTCAGATATAGTGACAAAACACAAACACACACACACACACACACACACACACACACACACACACACACACACAAAAGGTACTTTGCCTAGAATACTGCACCCAGTGACTCATGTTCAGGTTTGAAGGAAGGAACATAGCTTCATGCATAAAAAGCAGCTAAGATATTTTACAGACCCAAAATCAGCCTTAAAAGAAAAACTAAAAGGTCACTTTAAGACAGGACAGACCAAGAGGGCTTGGGGACTCAGATGACCCACACTTGTTCCAGATACCAGGGGGAGAACTGGAGCTGCACCAGCCATTATTGCAGCTTGGGAACTCAGATGACCCTGGCCTGTCACAGGTATGGGGGTGGGGTGAGGAAGCTGAAGCCAGCAGCAACCATTGTCACAGCATGGGAACTGCACCTACTCACAGGTATCAGGAGGGAGGAGAACTGGGAGCAGGGCCAAACCTCAGCAACTGCCTTCATCATCCCCACCTAGGGCCGCACTCCAGCCACATGCCACAAATGACAAAGGAGGGCTGAGGACAAGGGCAGAAATTCTGAACCACAAATGCAAAAAAGAATGGGGAAACTAAGGAAGACACTAGCAGCCAGGGAGATGGAGAGAAATCCTAGCAAGTTTCCAAGTCCTCCAAAATAAACTAGCCCAATAGATGAGAATATATAAGTGGCATTGACACTGGTGATGGGGGGTGTCCTCTTATATGACTGAAACCCAACCACAATCATGTTTGTAACCAGGATGTTTAAATAAAAATATTATTTTAAAAAAAGTGGCATTGAAAGCCACGGCAATAGAAATCAAGTAATCACTTGCCAGCGTGTTCAAGAAATCCATAGATGAACAGGTCACCAATTCAAAGAAGAACTTTTACAGCAGATGAGAGAACCCATACAAATGAAATTGAAGGAAATAAAAAAAAACCCTAGTAAGCCATAATAGCAGAATTATTCGGTTGGAAAATTGCATAGAGGAACTTGAAGAAAAACTACAATCCAAAAATGACAAAGAAGCCAATAAGGAAATAAGAAGTAAATCGTTAGAAGAAAATGTTACATATTTAATAAACAAAGACAAAAGAAGTAATCTATATATTGTAGGAATACCAGAAGGGGAGAAAAGTGGGAAAGGGGAAGAACAAGTGGTGAGAGAAATAATAGCAGAAAACTTTCCCTCACTTTGGAAAGAGGCTCTGGTACAAATCCAAAAGGCAAAAAGAGTCCCTAATAAAATAGACTCTAATAAACCAACACCAAGATATATAGTATTTCAAATAGCATAAAACAAAGAGAAAGATGATTTCCTTAAAGCAATAAGGGAGCATAAAAACCTCAAGTACAAAGGGAGTAACATAAGAATCAAATCAAATCTCCCATTTGAAATAATTCAAGCAATAAGACAGTGGAATGACATATTCAAACTACTGAATGGCAGAAACTTCCAACCACTATCTAGCAAAACTCTCATATAGAAGAAATAACTAAAAACATTCTCAGACAAGAAGTAATTCACACTATTTGTGCTAAACAAACCAACTCTAAATTAATTACTCAAAGATGTACTAGACCAATGGTCCTCAAACTACAGCCTACGGGCCACATATTGTATTTATTCCCATTTTGTTTCTTCAATTCTAAATAAGATATATGAAGTGTGCATAGAAATTTGTTCATAATTTTTTACTATAATCTGGACCTCCAACAGTCTGAAGGACAGTGAACTGGCCCCCTGTTTAAAAAGTTTGAGGACCCCTGTGACAATCCAAAGCCCCAATTGTAACAACAACCACTCTACTTAATACAAAAGCACAACAATCTGCTCTGTCAATAATCTCCTTAAATGTAAATAGGCTAAATTCCCCCATTAAAAGACACAAAATAGAGGATTGGATCAGAAAACAAAACCAGATATCTGCTACCTCCAAGAAATACACCTAAAAGAACAAGATAGGCATAGGATTTGAATAAAAGGATGGAACCCAATCATCCAACCCAATGAAAAACAAACAAACAAAAAAGCTGGGACAACAATTCTTATATCAGATCAAATTGCATTCAACCTCAATAAAGTGTTCAGAGATCAAGAGGCTCACTATTTACTGATAAGGGGAACATTAGACCAAGAAGTACTAACATTGATCAATATATATGCACCAACTGTTAAGCGAGAAAAAATATGTACAGCATTTTCCCACAACCTAAATAAACATATGGAAGGAAACATGATAGTAGTAGGAGATTTCAATATGCCATTGTCACCACTTGACAGATCCACCAGGCAGCAATGAAATAAGAGCCCTAAATAAGAAATTAGAGGAAATAGGCCTAATAGTCTTATACAGGGCTCTCCACCCTGTATAGAAAGAAAGCAGAATACAAGTTCTTCTCAAGTGCACACGGAAGCTTCTCTAGAATATACCATGTCTTAGGATATAAATCTAACTTTCACAAAGTCATAAATATAAGGATTATTAGAATAACCCTATCATGGGCCCGGAGAGATAGCACAGTGGCGTTTGCCTTGCAAGCAGCCGATCCAGAACCAAAGGTGGTTGGTTCAAATCCCGGTGTCCCATATGGTCCCCTGTGCCTGCCAGGAGCTATTTCTGAGCAGACAGCCAGGAGTAACCCCTGAGCACCACCGGGTGTGGCCCAAAAACCAAAAAAAAAAAAAAAAAAAAAAAAAAAAGAATAACCCTATCATATCATTATGCAGCAGAGATCAAGATTGTCTGTAAAAAGAAACTGTAGAGAAAATCTAACACCTGGAAATTAAACATGTTACTCAACAATAATTGGATCAAAGAGGAAATCAAGGAAGAAATATAAATATTTCTTAAGACAAATGACAATGAAGAGACAAATTGTCAAAATCTGTGGGACACAGCAAAACCAACCTTAGAAGAACTGAAGGATTTACTTGAATTCAAGGCAGATCCAAAACACATACCAAACTCCTACAAAAAGATAACACCTAACCCTATGACAATCATCTCTCTCTAAGTTGATAGACTAAATGCACCAGTTAAGAGACACAGAATAGCAAAATGGGACAAAATACTGAATACAATATTTTTCTGCCTGCAATAAACACATATGAATAGTCAAAGCAAGCATATAAGCATAGACTCAAATTAAAAGGCTAGAGAACAAATATTCAAGCTAACAACTCCCTTAAAAAGTCTGGGGATGGGATACAGATATAAGATAGCACAGACTTAAGTCTTTAAAATGCCATAAGAGCTGGGAATTTCTTATAATCAAGGGATGTGTCTATTAATAATAAATATCTTTTCTAAGTTAATTTTAACCCAATGAATGGCCAGCAAATTACTTTAAACACCTGCTGATAAACTTCAATAAATACATCAATAGTAACACAATAATAATTGGAGTCTACAACACTACCTTGTCACCCCTTGATAGGTCAAGCAGGTAAAAACTTAATAATTATATGCTTATTCTGAAGGAAGAAAGAGTAATTATATATGTGAAGAAATACATACATACATATATATGTATGTATGTATGTATGTATTTCTTCATCCCAGAAAACTGGACACACATTCTCCTTTGATGAAAATGGGATATTCTCCAAGACTGAAGACATGCTGGGCCATAAAACATACCTCCATAAGATCAGGATGACAGAAATTGTTTCTACTTTCTTCTCACACCAAATCACATTGAAAATAGAGGTGAATTCAAGATCTCTGGATACAGAGGTCTAATTTTACAATCCATGATAAAGGAGAAGTCTTCCATACACCACAAAAGCACCAAGGAAAGGGAGGGACTACAGAGCATGAAAACCGGCATAACTTTCCAAAAGCCGGCTCCCTGTGTGTGACAACAGGCGGGGAAAATCCACAAAAGTACACCGGCCCAGTGGGGCCCAACTGTGAAAAACTGTGAGTTTGACCTGTATATGTCTGTCTACTGTCCTCTTGCGTGAAACTCTTGCGAGTGGGGCAAAAAGAGGCTCCAGAAAACTCGCTCGCCCAGACGCCATTTTCAGGGAGGGACTACAGAGCATGAAAACTGGCATAACTTTGCAAAAGCCAGCTCCCTGAGTGTGACAACAGGCGGGGAAAATCCACGAAAGTACACCAGCCCAGTGGGGCCCAACTGTGAAAAACTGTAAGTTTGACCTGTATATGTCTGTCTACTGTCCTCTTGCGTGAAACTCTTGCGAATGGAGCAAAAAGAGGCTCCAGCGGAGCACGGCCGCGTAGCGAAGTGACGCGGCCATGCACTCTTTCTAAGGAAAGAACTCTATTGCAACAAGAAGGAAAAATCACACTAAGAACGGCGCTATATCACAGAAGCAAACATTTCTCTCCGGCCTGTCTTCTCTGTTGCATGCTCGGGCCTAAGATTTGACCCAGTGTGAGGCTTCATCCACAGAGAACTCCCCTCCCTTAGAGGCAAGTCAGCCCATCCAGAAATGGAGGAGCCAGAGGAGTGTGCTGCCTGCATCATATAGACAATGAATACCACCACAACACGTAGAAAAACCCACAATACAAGTGTGACAATGGGGAAACAACGCAGGCCAGCATCAGACATAGAGAATGAAGATGACAATTCTGAGGACCAGATAATGACCAACCAACTAATCAACCTCTCAGATAAGGACTTTAGACTAGCAATATGGAAGATGCTCAACGGACTCCAAGAAACCATGGATCGAGTTGAACAGAACACTAATAAGAACCAAGAAAATATGAAGACAGAAATCACAAAACTCCAAACCAAAATAACATGTCAACTAACAGGACTGAAAAAGTCAGTAAACAAAGTGAATGACAAAATGGATAAGCTCTGGGACAGGGTATCAGAAGCTGAGAATAGACTTGGTGCTGTGGAAGATGAGATACATAACAATTCCATACAGCAGGAGAGATTAGACAAAAAACTTAAAGCAAATGAGCAGACAATGGAAAAATTAGTCAAAGACTGGGAACAGATGAAAATAGAAGTCTATAATAAGATCAACAGAAACAACTTAAGAATCATTGGAGTCCCAGAGACCCAGGAAGAAAACTTCCAGGAAGAATCAATGGTCAAGAACATCATTAAAGAGAAACTTCCAGAGCTAAAGAATATATGTGATCAAATCCTGCATGCCCGAAGAGTACCAACCAAAAGAGACCCCAGAAAAACCACCCCAAGACACATCCTAGTCACAATGACAAATCCCACAGATAGAGACAGAATTCTGAAAACAGCAAGATCAAAAGGGGAAATCACGTTCAAGCAAGCTTCCCTGAGATTTACAGCAGACCTGTCACCAGAAACACTCAATGCCAGAAAGCAGTGGTGGGATATTGTGACAAGACTGAATGAAATGAATGCTTCACCCAGAATACTATACCCAGCAAAACTCACTTTCCGGTTTGACGAAAGAATACATGGCTTCACAGACAAAAAACAACTCAGAAACTTCACAGACACAAAACCGGTCTTAAGAGAAAAACTGAAAGACCTAATCTAAGACAAGACTACCCAAAAGACACACCAAATTTCGAAATAAAGATGGCGATAAATCCCAGGACAATTCTTTCTCTCAATGTCAATGGACTAAATTCACCAGTTAAGAGACACAGAGTAGCTAAATGGATCAAAAAACTCAATCCAACCTTCTGCTGCCTACAAGAAACGCACCTGAATAGTCAGAACAAACATAGACTCAAAATAAAAGGCTGGAGAAAAATTATCCAAGCAAATAACACCCATAAAAAAGCTGGAGTGGCCATACTGACATCAGATATTGCAAACTTTATACTCAGGAAGGTTGTAAGGGACAAAGATGGACATTTTATATTAATCAAGGGGTACGTAGAGCAGGAAGAATTCTCTCTCCTAAACATATATGCACCGAATGAGGGGCCAGCAAAATATTTAATACAACTGTTGACAAATCTGAAAAGTAATATCAACAACAACACAATAATTGTGGGGGACCTTAACACGGCTTTGTCAACACTGGATAGGTTAACCAGACTGAAACCCAACAAGAATATACTAGACCTGAGGAGAGAAATGGAAGAAAGAGGCCTAGTGGATATATATAGGACACTCCATCCCCAGAAACCTGGATACACATTCTTCTCCAATGTACATGGGACATTCTCCAGGATAGACTACATGCTGGCACATAAAACATACCTCCATAAGATCAAGAGGATAGAAATTTTGCAGACTACCTTCGCTGACCACAAGGCTCTGAAATTATTTGTGAACTCCAAAGGGACTCAGAAGAAACACTTTAACACCTGGAAGTTAAACAGCCTCATGCTCAATAACCAGTGGGTCCGAGATGAAATCAAGGAGGAAATCAAAAGGTTCCTGGAAACAAATGACAATAAAGACACAAACTATCAGAACTTATGGGACACAGCAAAAGCAGTACTGAGAGGAAAATTTATAGCTTTGCAAGCACACATCAGGAAGGAAGAAGGAGCTAACCTGAGTAGCTTAATGACACAGCTAATAGAACTAGAAAATGCTCAACAAAAGGACCCAAGAATAGGAAGACAGAAGGAAATAACAAAGCTGAGAGCAGAAAACAACGAAGTGGAAACCCAAAAAACAATCGAAAGATCAACGAAAGCAGAAGTTGGTTCTTTGAAAAAATAAACAAGATTGATAGACCACTGGCAAACCTAACAAAGAAAGAGAGAGAGAGAAACTTGATAACTCGTATCAGGAATGAAAAAGGAGAGATCACTACTGATATGACAGAGATTCAAAGGGTAATCAGAAACTACTTTGAAAAACTCTACGCCACTAAAAATGAGAACCTGGAAGAAATGGATAAATTCTTGGACTCTTATAATCTTCCACGGTTGAAGGAAGAGGATGTAGCATATCTAAACACCCCCATCACCATTGATGAAATTAAAACAGTAATCAAATATCTGCCGAAAAACAAAAGCCCAGGTCCAGATGGATTCACTAATGAATTCTATCAAACTTTCCAAGAGGAACTACTGCCAATCTTGGCAAGACTCTTTCATGAAACTGAACAAACAGAAACACTTCCAAATAGCTTTTATGAAGCCAACATCACCTTGATACCTAAACCAGACAGAGATGCTACCAAAAAAGAAAATTACAGACCAATATCGCTGATGAATGCAGATGCAAAGATCCTCAACAAAATCCTGGCAAATAGGATTCAATGCCTCGTTAAGAAGATCATCCACTACGATCAAGTAGGTTTCATCCCAGGAATGCAAGGCTGGTTTAACATCCGTAAATCTATCAACATAATACACAACATCAATAACAAGAAAAATAAAAACCACATGATCATATCAATAGATGCAGAGAAAGCATTTGATAAGTTCCAACACCCATTCTTGATCAAAACTCTCAGCAAGATGGGAATGGAGGGAACCTTTCTCAATATAGTGAAGGCCGTCTACCACAAGCCAGTGGCAAATATTATCCTCAATGGAGAAAAACTAAAACCCTCCCTCTAAATTCTGGCACAAGACAAGGCTGTCCTCTCTCACCACTCCTATTCAACATAGCACTGGAAGTACTTGCTATAGCGATTAGGCAAGAAAAGGATATCAAGGGAATCCAGATAGGAAAGGAAGAAGTCAAGCTCTCACTGTTTGCAGATGACATGATACTCTACTTAGAAAACCCTAAAGACTTTATCAAAAAGCTTCTAGAAACAATAGACTCATATAGCAAGGTGGCAGGCTACAAAATTAACACACAAAAATCAATGGCCTTTCTATACACCAATAGTAATAAGGATGAAATGGACATTAAGAAAACAACCCCATTCACAATAGTGCCACACAAACTCAAATATCTTGGAATCAACTTGACTAAATATGTGAAGGACCTATACAAGGAAAACTATAAAACTCTGCTCCAAGAAATAAGAGAGGACACACGGAAATGGAAACACATACTCTGCTCATGGATCGGCAGGATTAACATCATCAAAATGGCAATACTCCCCAAGGCATTATACAGATTTAATGCCATCCCTCTAAAGATACCCATGACATTCTTCAAAGAAGTGGATCAGACACTTTTGAAATTCATTTGGAACAATAAACACCCTCGAATAGCTAAAGCAATCATTGGGGAAAAGAATATGGGAGGAATTACTTTCCCCAACTTTAAACTGTACTACAAAGCAATAGTTATCAAAATAGCATGGTATTGGAATAAGGACAGGTCCTCAGATCAGTGGAATAGGCTTGAATACTCAGAAAATGTTCCCCAGACATACAATCACCTAATTTTTGATAAAGGAGCAGGAAATCCTAAATGGAGCAGGGAAAGCCTCTTCAACAAGTGGTGTTGGCACAATTGGATAGCCACTTGCAAAAAATTGAACTTGGACCCCCAGCTAACATCATGTACGAAGGTAAAATCCAAATGGATTAAAGACCTCGATATCAGACCCAAAACCATAAGATATATAGAACAGCACATAGGCAAAACACTCCAGGACATTACAGGCATCTTCAAGGAGGAAACTCCCCTCTCCAAGCAAGTGAAAGCAGAGATTAACAGATGGGAATATATTAAGCTGAGAAGCTTCTGCACCTCAAAGGAAATAGTGCCCAGGATACAAGAGCCCCCCACTGAGTGGGAGAAACTATTCACCCAATACCCATCAGATAAGGGGCTAATCTCCAAAATATACAAGGCACTGACAGAACTTTACAAGATAAAAACATCTAACCCCATCAAAAAATGGGGAGAAGAAATGAACAGACACTTTGACAAAGAAGAAATACACATGGCTAAAAGACACATGAAAAAATGTTCCACATCACTAATCATCAGGGAGATGCAAATCAAAACAACAATGAGGTACCACCTCACACCACAGAGAATGGCACACATCACAAAGAATGAGAATAATCAGTGTTGGCGGGGATGTGAAGAGAAAGGAACTCTTATCCACTGCTGGTGGGAATGCCGTCTAGTTCAACCTTTATGGAAAGCGATATGGAGATTCCTCCAAAAACTGGAAATCGAGCTCCCATACGATCCAGCTATACCACTCCTAGGAATATACCCTAGGAACACAAAAATACAATACAAAAACCCCTTCCTTACACCTATATTCATTGCAGCACTATTTACCATAGGAAGACTCTGGAAACAACCAAGATGCCCTTCAACAGATTAATGGCTAAAGAAACTGTGGTACATATACACAATGGAATATTATGCAGCTGTCAGGAGAGATGAAGTCATGAAATTTTCCTATACATGGATGTACACGGAATCTATTATGCTGAGTGAAATAAGTCAGAGAGAGAGAGAGAGAGAGAAATGCAGAATGGTCTCACTCATCTATGGGTTTTAAGAAAAATGTAAGACACCCTTGTAATAATAATTTTCAGACACAAATGAGAAAAGAGCTGGAAGTTCCAGCTCACCTAAGGAAGCTCACCACAAATAGTGATGAGTTTAGTTAGGGAAATAACTACATTTTGAACTGTCCTAATAACGAGAATGTATGAGGAAAATGGAGAGCCTGTCTAGAGTACTGGCGGGGGTCGGGTGGGGAGGAGGGATACTTGGGACATTGGTGATGGGAATGTTGCACTCGTGATGGTGTGGTGTTCTTTACATGACTAAAACCCAAACAGAATCATGTATGTAATTAACGTGTTTAAATAAATTAAAAAAAATCACCAAGGGGAGAGTAAATGATCATGCAAGGAGTCTATAATTAATCCCATGACAGTATACTTCAAGGGTGGATAAAACCTGTATCTCCTAGGCCAAGGGAATTTCCTCTATAATATCCGCAATAGTTACTGTGCCTTTGCAGGGGAGAAAAAAAGAAAAAAAGCACAAAATAATCATTTTTCCACATATATATTTATTGATCTATTTTTATTGACATCTTTATTTTGGTGTAGATATTGAAGTTGATGTCTCCAATTATATTTTATTTTATTTTATTTTATCTTTCTTTTTCTTTTTGCACTCCAGCATGGTTTGATTTCAGAATCGACACTATTGTGTGGTGCTTGTCTTTATTGCTGTAGTGCTCACTTCATATTTAATTTGATATTTCTTTCTGTATTGATGTGGTGTTTCAATTACCTTTTTCATGTCCTCTCTCAAACTGAGGCTGAAAGCCTCTAGAACAGGGGTCTCAAACTCACTGCCCGCAGGCCGTTTGTGGCCCTCCGTGCACCATTTTGTGGCCCTGCCCTAGAGGAATCTTTTTGTGTTTCGTTTTGTTTTAGTTATTTGGGTCACACACACCCCAATGTTCAAGGCTTACTACTGACTTTGCGCTCAAGGATTACCCCGACTATGCTTCCTGTGGCCTCCAGGTAAATTGAGTTTGAGACCCCTGCTTTAGAAGGACTCTGTCCATTTTCAGCTTATTTTATTTTTTTATTTTTTTAATTTTTTCTTATTTTTTTACCCCATTCTATTGCTTTTATTTACTTCAAACAAAACCACATAACTCAAAATATTGAGCTCCAATTCTCAACCAGAGGGGGAAACAAGGGAGGGTACCAGGACTAAACAGATATACGATCACTAATAGTAAGCTAGGCAAAGAGGGGACCACCTACTCTAGCAGCCCTGGGGGGGGGGTGATGGTGGGGGATATGGGTTGCAGGAAGGAAACAGGGATGGGGGAAGACAAATTTGGTGATAGGTATTCCCCTGATTCAATGTTAATATGTACCTAAAATACTACTGTGAAAGATATGTAAGCCAATATGATCAAAATAAAAATTAATTAAAAAAAGAAAATAGAGGTGAATTATAAGAATTCATGGAGAAGTAACTTTAAAACCTGGAAATTAAATATTTTACTGCTGAACAAACCATTGGGTCAGAGATGAAAGTAGAGAAGATCCTATCTCCTAAACTTCTTGGGAGTGGGCTGAAAAGGGCCCAGAAAATTCGCTCTCCCAGAGGCTCACTCAAGGGCCAGAACACTAAGGGACTGCTTCCTAAAGTGAAAACCGGCTATAAGCAGTACTTCACAGAAGGCAGGTCCCCTGTTTCATCAGGCTGGGAAAATCTGTGCGGGCCCAGTGGGCCCAACTGTAAGAAACTGTGATTGCTGCCTGTGTGTGTTTGTCTCCTGTCCTGTCTCATAAATCTCTTGGGAGTGGGCTAAAAAGGGTCCAGAAAATTCGCTCTCCCAGAGGCTCCAGAAGAGCACAGCCGTTCCTTTTCTAAGGAAAGTACACCACTGAGACAAGAAAAAAAAAACAAAAACACACTAAGAACTGAGCTGGATCACTGAAGCCCATCATCTCTCCCCGGACTGTCTTCTCTGCTGCGTGCTCAGGCCTAAGATTTGATCCTGTGTGAGGATTCATCCAGGGAGGATTCCCCTTCCTTGGAGGCAAGTAGACCCACCCAGAAAAGGCGGAGCCAGAGGAGCGTGGCCATGCACATCATTTAGCTAATGAATACCACCACAACACGTAGAAAAATCGACAATACAAATGTGACAATGGGGAAACAGTGAAGGCCAGCATCAGACATAGAGAATGAGGATGACAATTCTGATGACCAGAAAACAGCCAACCAACATATCAATCTCTCAGATAAGGAGTTTAGAAAAGACATATGGAAGATGCTCAAAGAACTCAAAGAAACCATAGATAGAGTTGAACAGAACATTAGTAAGCACCAAAGAATATGAAGACAGAAATCAAAACTGAAATAACAGGTCAAATAACATGCCTGAAAAACTCAGTAAATGAATTGAATGGCAAAATGGATACACTCTCCAACAGGCTAACAGAAGCTGAGAATAGAATTGGTGCTGTGGAAGATGAGATAAATAACAACTCCATAGAGCAGGAGAGAATGGAACAAAAACTTAAAGCAAATGAACAGACAATGGAAAAATTAGTGAAAGAATGGGAACAGATGAAAATAGAAGTCTATGATAAGCTCAAAAGAAACAACTTAAGAATCATTGGAGTCACAGAGACTCAGGAAGAAAATTTTCAGGAAGAACCAACGGTCAAGAACATCATTAAAGAGAAACTTCCAGAGCTAAAGAATATATGTGATCAAATCCTGCATGCCCGAAGAGTACTAACCAAAAGAGACCCCAGAAAAAATACCCCAAGACACATCCTAGTCACAAAAATGAATCCCACAGATAGAGACAGAATTCTGAAAGCAGCAGGTCAAAAAGAGAAATTACATTCAAGGGAAAATCCTTGAGATTTACAGAAGACCTGTCACCAGAAACACTCAAGGACAGAAAGCAGTGGTGGGATATTGTGACAAGACTGAATGAGATGAATGCTTCACCTAGAATACTGTACCCAGCTAAACTCACTTTCAAGTTTGATGGAAAAATACATAGTTTCACAGACAAAAAACAGCTCAGAAAATTACAGACTCAAAACCAGTTTTAAGAGAAAAACTGAAAGACCTAATTTAAGACAAGACTGACCAAATGACACACTAAATTTCGATATGAAGATCCCATTAAATCCCAGGACAATTCTTTCTCTCAATGTCAATGGACGAAATGCACCAGTTAAGAGACACAGAGTGGCTAAAAGGATCGAAAAACTCAATCCAACCTTCTGCTGCCTACAAGAAATGCACCTGAATAGTCAGAACAAACATTGACTCAAAATAAAAGGCTAGAGGAAAATTATCGAAGCAAACAACACACATAAAAAAGCTGGAGTGGCCATACTAATATCAAATGATGCAAACTTTATACTCAGGAAAGTTGTAAGGGACAAAGATGGACATTTTGTGTTAATCATGGGATATGTACAGCAGGAAGAAATCATTCTCCTAAACATATATGCACCGAATGAGGGGTCAGCAAAATATTTAATACAATTGTTGACAAGTCTGAAAAATATCAATAACAACACAATAATTATGGGGGACCTCAACACGGCTTTGTCAACACTGGATAGGTCAACCAGACTGAAACCCAATAAGGATATACTAGACCTGAGAAGAAAAATGGAAGAAAGAGGCCTAGTAGATATATATAGTAAACTCCATCCCCAGAAACATGGATACACATTTTTCTCCAATGTACATGGATAGACTACATGCTGGCACATAAAACATACCTTCATAATATCAAAAAGATAGAAATTTTGCAGGCTACCCTCGCTGACCACAAGGCTCTGAAATTATATATGAATTCAAAAGGAACACAGAAGAAAACATTAACACGTAGAAGTTAAACAGCCTCATACTGAATAACCAGTGGGTCGGAGATGAAATCAAAGAGGAAATCAAACCTTTCCTGGAAACAAATGATAATAAAGACACAAACTATCAGAACTTATCGGACATAGCAAAAGTGGTACTGAGAGGAAAATGTATAGCTTTGCAAGCACACATCAGGAAGGAAGAAGGGTCCTAAATGAATAGCTTAATGACGCAGCTCATAGAATTAGAAAGTGCTCAACAAAAGGTACCAGAAATAGGGACACAGAAGGAAATAATAAAGCTGAGAGAAAAAATTAACGAAGTGGAAACTCAAAAAACAATCCAAAAGATCAACGGAAGCTGTAGTTGGTTCATTGAAAAAATAAGCAAGATTGATAGACCACTGACAAAACTAACAGAGAGAGAGAGAGAAACTTGATAACTCGTATTAGGAATGCAAAAGGAGAGATCACTACTGATATGGCAGAGATTCAAAGGGAAATCAGAAACTACTTTGAGAAAATCTATGCCAATACACATGAGAACCTTGAAGAAATGGATAAATTCTTGGATTATTATAGTCTTCCACGGTTGAATGAAGAGAATGTAGCATATATAAACACCCCCATCACTATTGATGAAATTAAAACGGTAATCCAATATCTGCCCAAAAACAAAATCCCAGGCCCAGATGGATTCACTAATGAATTTTTTCAATCTTTCCAAGAGGAACTACTACCAATCCTGGCAATACGCTTTTATGAAATTGAAAAAAATGGGAACACTTCCAAATAGCTTTTCTGAAGCCAACATCACCTTGATACCTAAACCAGACAGAGATGCTACCCAAAAAGAAAATTACAGACCAATATTGCTGATGGATGCAGATGCAAAAATCCTCAACAAAATCCTGGCAAATAGGATTCAATGCCTCATTAAAAGAGGATCCACTATGATCAAGTAGGTTTTATCCCAGGAATGCAAGGATGATTTAGCATCCGTAAATCTATCAACATCATACACAACATCAACAATAAAAATAAAAATCACATGATCATATCTATAGATGCAGAGAAAGCATTTGATAAGGTCCAACACCCATTCTTGATCAAAACTCTCAGCAACATGGGAATGAAAGGAACCTTTCTGAATATAGTTAAGGCTATGTATGACAAACCAGTTGCAAATATCATCCTCAATGGAGAAAAACTAAAACCCTCCCTCTAAATTCTGGCACAAGACAAGGCTGTCCTCTCTCACCACTCCTATTTAACATAGCACTAGAAGTATTCACTATAGCAATTAGGCAAGAAAAAGATATCAAGGGAGTCCAGATAGGAAAGGAAGAAGTCAAACTCTTGCTGTTGGCAAATGACATGATACTCTACTTAGAAAAACCCTAAAGATCTACCAAAAAGCTTCTAGAAACAATAGACTCATATAGGAAGTTGGCAGGCTACAAAATTAACACACAAAAATCAATGGCCTTTTTATACACCAATAATACTAAGGAAGAAATAGACATTAAGAAAATAACCCCATTCACAATAGTGCCACACAAACTCAAATATCTTGAAATCAACTTGACTAAAAATGTGAAGGACCTATACAAAGAAAACTATCAAACTCTGCTCCAAAAAATAAGAGAGGACATGCAGAAATGGAAACTCATACCTATTCATGGATTGGCAGGATTAACATCATCAAAATGGCAATACTCCCCACAGAATTTTACAGATTTTATGTGATCCCTCTAAAGATACCCGTTACATTCTTCAAAGAAGTGGACCAGGCACTTTTGAAATTCATTTCGAATAATAAATACCCTAGAATAACTAAAGCAATCATTGGAAAAAAGAATATGGGTGAAATTACTTTTGCCAATTTTAAACTTTACTACAAAAAAATAGTTATCAAAACACCATGGTATTGGAATAAAGATAGCCCCTTAGATAAGTGGAATAGACTTGAATACTCATAGAATGTTCCCCAGACATACACTCACCTAATTTTTGATAAAGGAGCAGGAAATCCTAAATGGAGCAAAGATAGCCTCTTCAACAAGTGGTGTTGGCACAACTGGCTAGCCACTTGCAAAAAATTGAACTTAGACCCCCCCAGTTAACATCATGTACGAAAGTAAAATCCAAATGGATTAAAGACCTCAATATCAGACCCAAAACCATAAGATATATAGAACAACACATAGGCAAAACACTCCAGGACATTGAGACTACAGGCATATTCAAGGAGGAAACTGCACTCTCCAAGCAAGTGAAAGCAGAGATTAACAGATGGGAATATATTAAACTGAGAAGCTTCTGCACCTTGAAGAAAATAGCACCCAGGATACAAGAGCCACCCACTGAGTGGGAGACACTATTCACCCAATACCTATCAGATAAGGGGCTAATCTCCAAAATATATAAGGCACTGACAGAACTTTACAAGATAAAAACATCTAATCCCATAAAAAAAATGGGGAGAAGAAATGGACAGATACTTTGACGAAGAAGAAATACAAATGGCCAAAAGACATGAAAAAATGCTCCACATCACTAATCATCAGGGAGATGCAAATCAAAACAACTATGAGGTACCACCTCACACCACAGAGATTGACACACACCACAAAGAATGAAAACAAACAGTGTTGGTGGGGATATGGAGAGAAAGGAACTCTTATCCACTGCTGATGGGAATGCTGTCTAGTTCAACCTTTATGGAAAGCAATATGGAAATTCCTCCAAAAACTGGAAATCGAGCTCCCATACGATCCAGCTATACCACTCCTAGGAATATACCCTAGGAACACAAAAATACAATACAAAAATCCCTTCCTTACACCTACATTAATTGCAGCACTATTTACCATAGCAAGACTCTGGAAACAACCAAGATGCCCTTCAACAGATTAATGGCTAAAGAAACTGTGGTACATATACACAATGGAATATTATGCAGCTGTCAGGAGAGATGAAGTCATGAAATTTTCCTATACATGGATGTACATGGAATCTATTATGCTGAGTAAAATAAGTCAGAGTGAGAGAGAAAAACACAGAATGGTCTCACTAATCTATGGTTTTTAAGAAAAATGAAGAACATTCTTCCAATAATAATTTTTAGACACAAAAGAGAGAAGGGCTGGAAGTTACAGCTCACTTCATGAAGCTCACCACACAAAGTGATGAGTTAAGTTAGAGAAATTAATACATTTTGAACTATCCTAATAATGAGAATGTATGAGGGTTATAGAAAGCCTGTGTAGAGGCGGGGGTTGGGTGGGGACGAGGGAGATTTGGGGCATTGGTGATGGGAATGTTGCACTGGTGATTGTTGGTGTTCTTTACATGACTGAAACACAAACACAATCATGTATGTAATCAAGGTGTTTAAATAATATATATATACATATAAAAAGAAAGTGAGGAAATCAAAATATTCCTGAAAACAAATGAGAATGAAGACACAAGTTATCAAAATCTGTGGGAAACAGCAAAGGTGATATATTGCTTTAGACTCATGGATGAAAAAAAGACCTACAAAAATAACTTAACAGCACAGCTTAAGCAATTGGAAAAAAAAGAGCAACAAGATGAGCCAAAAGTAGGCAGGTAAAATAAAAAAATAAACATAGCAAATATTAATAAACTGGAAACCCATAAATAATCCTAGATAAATGAAGGCAAGAATTGATTCTTTGAAAAATAATATAGATAAACCATTAGCAAAACTCACAAAGAAATGGAAAAAAAGAAACTTAAGAAATAGAATCAGAAGTTAAAATGGGGATGTCACTACAAATACTACAGCAATTCAATGGGTAATCAGAAATTACTTTGAAAATATTTATGAAGAGAGAGAGAGAGAGAGAGAGAGAGAGAGGAGAGAGAGAGAGGATAGAGAGAGAGAGAGAGAGAAGAGAGAGAGAGAGAGAGAGTGGGAGAGAGAGAGAGAGAGAGAGAACCTGGAAGAAATGGTCAAATTGTTTGTCTCCTACAACCTTTCAAGATTGAAGCAAGATAATATGGAATACCTGAACAGTCCTATCACTATTGAGGAAATTTCAAGGTTAATCAAAGCCTTTTCCAAAACACAAGCACACATCCAGCTGGTTCACTCGTGAATTCATTCGAGCCTTTAAAGAGGATCTACTATAATACAACCATTCATCAAGAACCTTATATACCATGACTAAGTAGAATTCATTCCAAGGATACAAGGATGGTTTAATATATGCAAATCAATCAGTATAATTCATCATAACAATAAAGAAAAAACAAAAATTATATACCATATGTTTTTACATGCATATTAATTATATCAATAGATGCTAAGAAAGGATTTGACAAGGTCCAGCACCCATTCATGATTAAAATTCTCAATAAGATGTGAATTAAAGAAACTTTCCTTTATATTGTCAAAGCCTTTTATCACAAATCCATCACAAACATACTCAGTAAGTAAAAAGTAAAAGTCTATCCACTGAGATCTGGCACAAGGCAATGTTACCCTTCTCACCACTTCTATTCAATAGAGTACAGAAATTATTTCCCTTTGCAATTAGGGAAAAAATATATCAAGGGCATCCACCTAGGAAAGGAAGAAGGGAAGCTCTCATTGTTTACAGATAGGTAGAACATCTTAAAGACTCCACAAAAAAGCTTCAAAAAAATACACGTGTTTATTAAAATGGCAGGCTACAAAGTTAATATGAAAAAAGTTATGGCTTTTCTATACACAAATATTGAAGTTAATCAGATGCTCCTAAATTTCATATGTGGAAATAAACATTCATGAATAACTAAAGCAATTATTGGCCAAAGCAACAAACAAACAAACAAACAAACAAACAAAAAAACACCTTTCCATGACTTGTACTACAAAGCAGAAGGCATTAAAACAATATGGTATTGGAATAAAAACAGATCCTCAGATCAATCGAGTAGACTTGAATCTTTGTAGATGGTCCCACAAGTTTATGAAAATTATTTTTTGATCAAAGATCAAGAGCAAGGAAAGCCACTTCATCAAGTGGTGCTGCGAAAACTGGTCTACTACATGACAAAAGTGAACTCAGACCTCTCTTTAACACCATGCACAAATGTCAAATCAAAATGGATTAAATATCCTAATATCAGATCTGAAACCATGATACATTGATAAAAAAAAAAACATGGGCAGAACCCTCTATGACGTTGAAGCTAAAACCATCTTCAAGCGTGAAACACTACTGGCCAAGCACATGAAATCAAAGATAAACAAATGGTACTACATTACAATAAGAAACTTCTTCACTTCAAAGGAAATAGTGACTAGAAATCAAAGTGACTAGAATAAAAAATGGAATGGGAGAAATTATTCACCCAGTATCAGCAGTTAAGTGGTTGATATCTATTATACACAAGAATTGATTGAACTTTAGAAGAAAAAAAAATCTAACCAATCAAAAAAATGGAGAGATGAAATAAATAGATATGTCCTCAAAGAAGAAAAACAGATGGCCAAAAGGCACATGAAAAAATGCTCCAATTCACTAAATCATCATAGAGATGCAAATCAAAACTACAATGAGATATCATTTCATACCACAGATAAAAGGACACATTACAAAATAAAGAAGACCAATCAGTGTTGGCGTAGATGTGGGGGAAAAGGAGACTCTCATTCACTATTGGTGGGAATGTAGATTGGTCCAGCTGTTTTGGAAAACAATATGGACATTCTTCAAAAAGCTAGGAATTGAACTTCCATATAATCCAGAAAAACCACTCCTAGGAACCAAAACACAATACAAAAATGCACGGCACTATTTCTTTTTTTTTGTTTGTTTGTTTGTTTGTTTGTTTGTTTTGACTTTTGGCTTTGGGTCACACTCGGCAGCACTCAGGGGTTACTGCTGGCTCTACACTCAGAAATCTCTCCTGGCATGCTCCGGGGACCATATAGGATGCCAGGATTCGAACCACCATTCATCCTGCATAGGCTGTGTGCAAGGCAAACGCCCTGTCACTGTGCTATCTCTCCAGCCCCATCACTACTTTTAATAGCCAGAATATGGAAACAACTCAGGTGCCTGATAAAAGATGAGTGGCTAAAGAAACTGAGGCACATCTACACCATGGATGCTATGCAGTCGTTATAAAAAAAATAAAATCATGAAATTTGCTTCTACATGGAGATTATTATGCTGAGTGAAATGAGGCAGAGGGAAAGGGATAGACATAAAAATAATCTTACTCATTTGTGGGATATAAGAAAAACAAGAGAGTATAGTAATAATATACAACATAGGTTAGAAAGCTCACCACAAAATCAATGAATACAATAGAGAAGTGTCTACTAGGACAATGATAGTTGGAACTGATAAAATGCTGAATAAAAAGAAAGTGACATGCATTTAACAACAGTTCAAACCACAGTGTCAAATAGAGAGAGAGTGAGAGAGAGAGAGAGGAGAGAGAGAGAGAGAGAGAGAGAGAGAGAGAGAGAGAGAGAGAGAGAGAGAGAGAGAGAGAGAGCCAATTGCTTGCCCCAGGAGTAGGAGGGAAACAGGATACATCGGTGGCAGGTGGCAGGAAGAGTGCACTGGTGAAGGAGGGTGTACATTGTTTGATTGAAACCCCAAAATGAATAATTCTGTAGCCACAGTTTAAATAAAATAATAAAAAAATAAAGAACATAAGTGTCTAGAATGATTGATACTGTGGCAGGTAGAGCATTTGCCTTTCCTGTGGCCAACTCATATCCAAAGCACCCCTTGAACCCTCCAAGAATGATCCCTGAGTGCAGATCTAGGAGTAAGCCTTGAGCACTACTGTTACCCAAACAGAACAAAAATTTGTGAGTAATGAAGTATAAAGAAATTGCAGAATTTCCTCTTAAAGCAAATATTTATTAGAAAAATAGATATTATTGATTTACAAAATGGAATATCTACCTAGCTTTTCTGGACCAGGTGTACTATCTAAAGCAAGAGTTGCATTATATATTCCTTTTAATTCTGCTCAACATTGCTTTAAATCACTGCCTTCTTGTCCAAACTTACCTCATTAGTAAATAATGCATGTCTAAAGAATTTCCTTAAAAATATTGACAAATATTTCTTGACTATCGAGTGAACTTCTGCTATCTGAGAAGTTAAGTTGCATCTAGACAGTGTCTAAACAATGAAAGAATTTATTTCTAATAGTATCTTCTTTTGAATATTAATCAAGGAATATTGCAATATACTTTCAGTCTCCACTGTGAAGGAGTTTTTAGGCTACTTCTCCTTTAAAGAGCAGACTAGGTCTCAGATTCAGTTCAAAGTTTTGAAACAATTCAAGAAAGAAGCCTTATGCATAGAAAGGCAATAAACCAATGGGGAATAATGCCTGATGATAAACACTATTCAGCTGAAATAATAAATAACTTGGCTGAGAAGCTTTGATTTTTCTCTAGAATTTTGGAACATTACAAAAAACAATGTATCATTTTGGTATTTGGGCCAGAGAACACTTTCTAAAAAACACATTGGATATGAAATCCTTAAGAGTGGGTCATCTTTTTTACTTCTGAAGGCCCAATTAATTTCTCTGCTTCTCTGCATATGAATCCTTTCTGAGATGCATTCCTATCTGAAGACAGCTGAGTCTTCCTGAAATTAGATATATCTTATAATTCATTTCTGAATGCTGCCTCTGGCCGTAAAGTCCAAAAATATGCTTCATGATATCGTTTTTGAGTTTTTTCTCTACAATCTTTATTCATCAGATATATTTCAAATAAACCAAATCTTCCACTCATGAGTGAACAGGACAATTATTAGATATACTTTATGCATCTATTAAGATTGCATTATTACACATAATATTTTACTCTAGTTACTTCAGGAAATTAAGTATAGCTTTTTCAGCATAGTAAAAATCTGGATGTAGTTAGAAGATCAATAATATCAAAGCTATAGAAATATTCTTGGTCTTTCCCTCGTGGCTTCAACCACTGAACTACTAAGGTTTAATTTCAATTAAGGCATTCAGTTCTCTTCATACAAAACAAATGCACCAATCCTAAGGATCCTATCCTAGAGCTTTGAGAAGTTCTTCTTCCTGAAGGTTTTCTTTGGTGATTTGTCATTAGCCCAGGAGCCATGTGAACCCTGAAAAAGGAACTCTACTAGGATCTTCCCCCAGTTCTTAAAGTTTTCATATTGTATTCATTTGGTCATTTATTTAAATAATTAAAGAACTTTAACTCAAAAAGACCTTTACAGAATTTTCTTGTTAATCTCTCGAACACACAAACACAAAGACACACACATACACAATTGTGGGCATACACATATATATATACACATTTTAAACAGGCACAAGTGTGTGCATGTGTTACTACCATACCTGTTCATTTTCTTCATAGCACTAATCATATGTATGTATATATGCTATCTTATTGATTCACAAGTGTATTATCTGTCTCCTTGAATTTTTATTTATTTATTTATTTATTTATTTTTGGGTTTTGGGCCACATCTGGGGACACTCAGGGTTGATGCTTCACTATGCACTCAGAAATCACTCCTGGTTTGGAGGACCATATGAAAAGCTGGGGAACCTGAGGTCCGTCCTAGGTCAGCTGCGTGCAAGGCAAATGCATCTAGCACTGCGTTATTGCTCTGGCCACTTTAACTTTAATATGAACTCCAAGACACTAGGATCTGTTTGCTCTCTAAAAGTTATATACACAGCACATAGTAAAAAAAAGAGAGCATATTATTTATGCTGACTGCTAACAACAGATTGGTTGTCATATGGCATAAATAAGATTAACTATTTTAAATTAAACTTTTAGAAAGAAATCAAGCTTCTCATTTAAATGTAAGAATAAAACTATACAGGACTCTGGAAAGACAGAATTGACCACCAGTTTTGTAGTCTTATTTTAAGTTTTAGTAATAACTAAGCATCAACCTTTGTTCAATCTTTATATATTCAACCAAAGATGTATATTTTGCCTTTTTAAGGAATCACAAATCCAAAACAATTGAGATTTTGGCCAAACTCGTATGTACTTGACCAAACTTGTCCTTCATAGTAGGATGGTTTATCATGTAATCAGATTAGAGGGTATGTAGCACCCCCAGAGAATGGCACACCAGAGGGGGATAAGAAACTGTACATGTGCTCTTAGTGCCTATGACTAAAGGGAGAAATAAGAGAGTTGACAGAAATCAGAGAGGCTAATGATGCTGAGCTCAGATTATTTTTGTCTCATCACCACACATATATTCAGAACAGAAGTAAAATAGAGATGACTTTCAAAGCATAGTTCCCTATGAAAATTACATCTTTTCTATGGAGCTCAGAGTAATAGCACAGTAGGTAGGGAAGGCATTTCCTTGTACACAGCCTAAGCAGGAGCAACCCAGGTTCGATCTCTGGCTTCCCATAGGGTCCCCTGAGACTGCTACGACAATTTCTGAGCCTAGAGTCAGGAGTAACCCCTGAGCACCACTGGGTATGGTCCAACCCGCCTCCCACCCCCCAAAAAAGAAAATTCTGAAAGCTCCCACATGCTAACAAGCAGAGAAATGACAGTCTTTTAAATATACTTTCGGGAGTTACATGGCAATTTCTTGAAGATATCATGGGTCCAGACTAGAATTTTCTGGGCAAATCTGGCAGAATAGCCACCTCTTTTAGTAATAGAGATTTTATTAGGACAGAGCCTGGCCTATTTGGGAGTTTGTCCAGCAACCAAGAAATATTGTCTGTGAGATCTTTTTATTACTTGGCCATTCATAGAAAATGTATCCCAAACCCTGAATTTTTATATACAATTGAGAACTCATTTAAACAGAAAAATATTCAATTACTTATTAAGGTGAATTTACAAAATAACATTCAATGAAATCAAAATCCTTCCCAATTGGGTTTGTATAGAAGTCTATCAGGCTTCTCTTAAGCTTTTCTCAAATAAACATTTGCCTGAACATTAATTTGCAGTTTGTCATCACTTCAACCTATGATGAGTTGTCAACTTAATATTCTCTTCCTTCATTGTTTCCAATAATCAATAGCCATAATACCATGCTACTATTAGAAAACAATTTTCTATGATTTAACCTATGCATACCTGTATTTAAATTCTACTCAGACCAAAATGAGTATTTCAGTACTACTCTCTTTCTCAAACCAGTCTATACTGTCAACCATCCAACTCTTTAGAGTAATAAGACTTTTGAATTCTCTTTCTAAAGATTCATATTGTTGGTTGGAAATTTCTAAAATTAAACCATGTAGTATGAAAAAAATCATGTAGTATATAATGCCGTGTGCCTGGCTTTTTACATAAAGTAAACTTTCATATAAGCAATAGTTAGCAACTCCCATACTATTAGGCATTTGAATGATTTTGCATATGTTTAAAAACATATGTTTATATGTTTAAGAAATATTATTAGAATCAATTGATTTTTTTAGTGCTTATAGTCCTAAATAAAAATTTAAAATTCCATGTATGATAATATTGTTTTCTTTCTTGGGAAGAAAAAAAATCCTGATTTTATGATTCCACAGGAATATAGTCCCTTCAGAAGGGTATTCTGGAATTGTTCACATTCTTTACAGCTTACAACTTATTTCTAGGATTGCATTTACTCTGGGAAATGTTTTCTTCACTGGCACATTTGGAAAGTTTATTTGAAATGTATTATATATCCCTTAAAATTTTATTGATCCAAAGAAGAAATAGCCATAGTCAAGTCCAGAAAATAATATATACGACTACAAATAAGACACACATTTCAATTTCTAAAATAAGGTGGAAAATTCAACAGACAAAAACCATGGTTTGCATTCTTAGACTCATAAGAAATAGTCCTGCCCCCTTTGTGATGTTGTTAGTGTTATGACAAGGGGTCACACATGATGAGTTATGCTGCTTGCCAGAGGTCACTTATCAGTGCACAGGGCTCCACACCCAGCCAGTGTTCACTGGGGCAATATATATTGTTGTGGCCCTTACATACCCTGGCTGTGGCCTTGGCACTTTCTGCAGTTCTGGGATCAGAGACAGTGGAGCAACCAGGACATGCTCAAAACATGTGGGACACGAGGGATCAAACACAAGGCACTGAGCCCTCTCCAGGTCCAAGGCATATTTTATGATAAAGAGAGTAAATATGCAAAGTCTGATGAAACACTTTTATTTTATTTTGGAGACATACCCAGCAGTGATTAGGGCTTACTCAGTGATTAGGGCTCTGTACTCAGCTATCACTTCTGGCAGGGTTCAAGGAACTATAAAGATTGCAGTGATTGAACCTTGGTTGACTCCTAGATTGGCTGCATACAAGACAAGTGCCTTATCAGTATACTAACTCTCTTTCCCTAGAAAATGCTATTTAGTTAACATTGGCATGTCAGTAACTTGCTTTCAGTTGATAGGGATGCCCCAAATCTTTAATTGAATGCTAATTTTACAGATAAAGACTTTCTTTATCATTGTGAGAAATATAATGTTATACTATAAAGATGAAGAACATATTCCTGGCAGAAATTTGTAAACAAAGAATTCTTTTGCCCTCTTATCTACTAGTACTTAGAATACAGATACCCCAGATACAATCAGACACTCTGATTGCTGATGATATCAGTAAAAGGGCCAGAGCTGTGGTGCAGTAGTAATGTTTGCCTTTCACTTGGCTGACCCAGGACGGAACTTGCGTCCCATATAGTCCCCCAAGCCAGCAGTGACTTCTGAGCGTGTAGCCAGGAATAAACTACTGAGTGTCACCAGATGTGACCCAAAATAAAAAAAAAATGAAATCAGTAAAAATGAAGTCTAAGTCACATTTTGTATAAATAGGTTTGAAAAACCCACCTCTTCTACTAGGATTTTAATTATTGAATAAAATACATCCTAGGATTTCACATATTAAAGTTTAACTTAAAGTCAGATTAGTGCTGCAGGAAAAAAATGGGATAATGTGCAAGAAAAAATATCCAATGACTTAAATGTGTGTCCTACAGGCAGGCAGTTATGGGAGAACTCCACTTGTGCATTTGTTTTGAATACTTGTGTCATTACTTACAAGCCAACAATAGCTACCTTATTAAAATGAATAATGTCAATAAATATGTTAATAGATTCATGTAAGAGAGGAGGTTCCAGAAATATGTTGTCAGTTCACATATGTGATCAATTCATTTTTTACAATGATGCCAAAACAATTCAACAGAGAGGAAAATAACTTTTTAAAATGAAGTTAAACAAGACACTGTCTATGAGGATCCTTAGCTCTGTGGCAGAGTGCTTGCTTAAGTGTGTTCTGCTACAAGCTTGATCCCTAGTATGATACCACAGAGCCATCTGTGATCCAGGCCACTACCACTGAGATTCTCACATCACGAGTGTGAAACACTGGTGAGCACTACACCTGTGTGTGTGAACCAGATTCATGGTGACAGTAATGATAACAGTGGCAGCCATAAAGGAGAGGAAGGAGGAAACAGAACTGAGTCCACCTAGGAATCAAAGTAATGTTAATTCTTTATATTCTCATCAAAAATTAACTCAAGATGGCTCCTAAAGCTGACACAAAAGCTAAAATTGTTAACTTTCTAGATTAAGGCATACCTTGATACCAAATGCAAATCACTAATTAAAAAAATAAAACTTATATTTTACTTGATAAAAATTAGAAACTTCATTTCATCACGAAGAAAATGAAAAAAGCTACAGACTGAGAAGTAATGTCTGCAAGACATAAGTTTGAAAGAAATTTGTATTGCTATGATATAATATATTGGGGGCCGGAGCGATAGCACATTTGCATTTGCCTTGCAAGTGGCCAACACAGGACAGACCCTGGTTCGAATCCCAGCATCCCATAAGGTCCCCTGAGCCTGCTAGGAATGGCTTCTGAGCATAGAGCCATGAGTAACCCATGAGCGCTGCTGGGTGTGATCCAAAATAAATATATATAATAGATGTAAAATCTGTATATAGTTACCAATTAATATCTGTGATATAAATATACACTGCACTATATATGACAAGAATCAACTGTAAATTGGCAAAAACTCAGAACATATTATTCACAACAGAAATATTCTATTTATAAGTTCATAAAACAATTTTATTAGAAAAAGAAAAGTTAAAATCACGCAGATGTCAATATTCATATTATAGAAGTAATCAAATAGAAAATTGCCAATACTAAGTGTCATGAGGATATGCAAATCCCAAAACTCTCACTCTCTACCTGGTGGAGATATGGAATTTTAGCACCTTGGGAAACTGCTCTACAGTTCCTTTTATACTCAAGCCTACATCTCTCTACTCACCTGGTTAATAGATCTCTAGTTTCTAAAAGAAATGAAAATATATGGACAAAAGACTTATACTAATGTTGATATAGATTTTACTTTCAATAGTAAAAACATAGAGCAAAAATAAATATATATATATATATAAATAAACATTGTCATAGATCAATAACAGGCATACAACATGTAACATATTTCAATAACAGGAATATATCAATGAGCAAATTATGCCATGCATTTCTCCAAGATAAAAATGAACAAAATATTTGTACAAACATCCACCATTGCTTATCAAAACTTATGTCTAATGAAAGAGACTGATTTTAAAATAGAGTACAGACTCAAATTCTCAAATTGTCCCTTTTATATAAAACCCTGGAACAGGAAAAGCTAAACTTTAAATGATGGAAAACATGTCAGTGATTACTAGAGAGGCAGAGTGAGAGTGAAGGATAGAAATTTAAACATCTCTATTTAAACATAAATTCTACCATTCACCAAATTTAGTCCTAGATCTGGTGCCAAGATAAATGACAATATTTCAAAAAATATTTGTACAGAAATGTTTATAGCCGTTTTAGGCATAGAATAGTATTGGCAACAAACTTAATACAAACCAATAGAATAATATAAAAACAAAAGCAGAATGATTCTATTCTAGAACAATAATAATTGAACGATTTATAAAACATCAATAATTTTGTTTCAGAAAACAGTATAGAAATGGGCCTCAAAACACTTTGCTGTGACAAAAAGGCAGATATGAAATTCATGGCAGCCTAAATTTTCTTTAGTGAAAGAGATCAGAATAGATTTTTGTCTCTGATCTAAAGAGTGTCCAAGAATGATGGGAGGAAACTTGCTTGATCTCGTGATAAAGGTGATGGCACATCTTATTGTATATACTTGTTAATTAACCATATTTTATTACTTGAATGGAAACAGTTGAGAGCCTTTGTATTTTGTTTCAAGATTAATTCAATAATCAATAGAAGCAAACCACAAGCTTAATTTTAATCATTTCTTTTCTTTGAGAAATGTAGCTAAGAAACATATAACCATAAATGTATATTAAAATATTTTCAGTACTCTTTATTTTATAGAAAATTATTTTTAAGGATCTCTTCAAATGAAGTAGCTATTTACACATTTACTCCATAAATTCCATTATGATTAGTATCATCCAAAGAAGTCAAATGATTATTTTGCTTAGTAATATTTAAGTTTTTAACTTAAGGATTAATTACATTTCTATCGATCCCTTCTCTACAGAAAGGGAATATTGCTAGACAGTGATAATAAGGAAATGAACATGATCAAGAGTTTCTACCATAAGTAGTAAGTGATAGTTGGAAAAAGTAAAGTTGCTTGATGTAGATCAAGTACTAGACTAGAGGTTGATTGGACAACAGGTGTCTTACCTCTGGGAGTCTCACCTTGTTCTTTGCCTTTATGTTTTGTTTAGTTTTTGTTTTTGTTTTCTATGGATCTCTGTGTCCTGCAGGGAATGGACTGGTGAAAATTTGAGTAGAGTGGCTGGAGCCCCACCATTCACATCCCCTCTTATAGGAGTCAATCCAGTTTGTGAGGCTCCCAAGAAACAGGAACCCCAGCTTCTGTAGACTGGCTGTATCCTGGCAACCTGGCAACAAAAGGGACAGTGCTGAGTTCTCTGGTAACCCCTTGGCAACATCCAAAACAAGGTAAAGGAACTCAGCAACAGATAAAAAATGAGGTTAGGACCTAGGCTTCCTTTGAAGTTAACTCCAGAAATATTACAATGAACTAAAGATTGAACCAGAAGAGTCAGATGGATTTTAATCATATAACTCTTTTGGTGTGGGAATAGTCTGGGCTAACATTTTTTTTAAGGGGGACAAATGCAAAATACACTGTCTGTCTTACTGATCTTTTCTAGATCTTTACTGATATTAAAAGGTATATATATATATATTTAGATATATAGATATATAGGATATATAGGCTAAAGATATATAGATATAGAAGATAACTTGGCTTTTAAAGGGGAGTTGAAAAATTCCCAGTTTGTTTTGTTTTGTTTTGTTTTTTGGGCCACACCTGGTGACACTCAGGGGTTACTCCTGGTTATGCACTCAAAATGGATCTTGGCTTAGGGGACTGGCCACGAAAAACTCCCAGTTTTAAGTAAACTGTGGTTTATAATGCATGGAACCACAATATAAAGAAGCTAGGGCTGTTTTATGTTCTAATGTAGGCTAAGACATAGCAAACATTTAAAAAGCCCTAATATTAATACTTGTAAGTGGCTCTGAAGTAATTATTTGTAAAGTCCACATTTAAAAATCCTCTGAGAAAATAAACTGGCATAAACCTACAGGTAAATATTTAGGCAGTTAAGATCATTGACTTTTCATTTCCTGAAACTCTTTATCAATTATTTTTTAATATGAAATCGTTAGAAATCCAGGAAAACAATGTATTGTCATGGGAAAAAACTCATTGTGTGCAGAAAAAGAAGTCACAGAACAGAATAAGAGTATGAGCATGTGGAAGTCAACGTACTTGTATTTCTGTGGGTGTATACACTTTATTTTTTTAAATTAAAAATCATTGTATTTGGGGCCGGAAAGGTGGCGCTACAGGTTAGGTGTCTGCCTTGCAAGCCGATGGACCGCGGTTCGATCCCCCGGTGTCCCATATGGTCCCCCAAGCCAGGGGTGATTTCTGAGTGCATAGCCAGGAGTAACCCCTGAGCGTCAAACGGGTGTGGCCCAAAAACCAAAAAAAAAAAAAAAAATCATTGTATTTTATGAGCTCCTTCCAGCTATGTTCAGTGCTAACTTCTGGCCCTGTGCTCAGTGATCACTCTTGGTAAGAATCAGGGAACCATATAGGGTGCTGGCGGTAAAATAGGGTCAGTCATGTACAAAGCAAGCACTCTATCCAATGTACTATCACTCTGGCTCCTAAATGTCTATTCACTTCAATTTAAGGAACTTACACCAAAATCTTAATAGTATTTATCAATATGTGATATTAATAAAAATATTATTGCATACTCCTTAGGATAAGGGATTGAGTGGGGGCAACCCTAACTGCTAAAAATCTCAAGACAGAGTCTCTCTACTCTTGTCTTCATCATCAGATGATGGAACTGGGTTTTGTAGGTAGTTAAGTGTTACTGCTGATACACTTCACATTACACAATCAATCTCAAGACCTCAATGGATAATGCAACTTAATAATTTCACATTTTATGTATGTATTTATTTATTTATTTGGTTTGGGGGGATACTTGACAATCCTCAGGTCTTCCTATTGGTTCTATGCTCAGGGGTCACTCCTGGCAGTTTCCAGGGGTCATAGTGCTGTAGAGTTCAGGGTAGAACCAAGGTCAGGTGCATACATGGCAAGCAACTTACCATCAGCAGAGAGCTGAAGATTTATCTGGGCCAGAGTTATAGCACAGCAGGTAGGGTGCTTTCGTTCCATGTGACTGATGTGGGTTTATTCTCAGCATCCCACAGGTCTTTGGAGCCTGCCAGGAGTGATTCCTCAGTGTAGAGCCAGGAGTATACCCTGAGCATCACCGGGTAAAGCCTCCAAACCTAAGTAAATAAATAATTCTCAATGAATGATAAGCACACATAAGCTATAGAGTAGGCTAAAAATGACTTAAAAGTTGCTACTGGGAGGCAAAATAAGATGGGGCAGAAAAACATAGCTTCATTTTTTTTCCACCTACAGTTTCTTAGTTAATGCACATTTTAGGGTGGTGCCAAGAATTAAACCTATGACTTCACACATTGCTACATGCAATAAGACTCCTACTTAGCTGTGTCCCTGGTCTCCCATATTTCTGTTTGACAACTCGTGTACACTTTAGCAATCCTAAAGACACATTTCTCTACAGAAATTGCCCAATAAATAAATTCTATTGGCAATGCACACACACAGAATTCGGTTTCAGGGTGAACTCTTTGGCCAGATGGCAGAAAAACAGATGGAAACGCTGGCCTAGGACAGAGGACAACTCTGGAGCTACTCGGAAAGAGGAGCATTTTCCTGCTAGAATTGGAGAGGAGTTCATTGGGGGGGGGGGCCGTTGGCTTTCCTTAGATCCCAGAGTCTCAGCAGTGGGCACATGGGTTGGGGCTACACTTCTCTCTCCCGTGGGGTGGCTGAGTTGCAGCTGCCTGTCCATCACTAATCCCAGGAACTTCTGTTTTTGTTTTTTGTTTTTTTTCCCTGAATTCTGGTTACTGGCCTGAAATATGAGGGCTTGTAGTTTCAGTTTAAATTAAACTTTCTATTATTTATTTGCTCCATCTGAGCAAAACATGCACTCCTGGGTTGTTTAAAGGCATAGTTCCCTTCCTCATTCCCTTCCTCCTCCTTCTCTCACTCCTTCCCACCACACATAGATATAGAGAGAGATAGAAATACATATTTACTTCAGGGGGGAAGAAACCCTGTATCTCCTAGAACAAGGGAATTCCTTCTATAATGTCCCCATAAGTTACAGTCCCTATGCAGGGGGAAAAGAAAGGGGAAAAAAAGCACAAAACAATCATTTTTCCACATATTTATTTATCAATTGATCTATTTTTTTGATGTCTTTATATTAGTGTTAAGATTGAGGTTGATGTCTCCAATATTATTTTATTTTATTTTATCTTATCTTTCTCTTACTTTTTGCACTCCGGCATGAGTTGATCTCAGAACTGAAGTCTGTTGTGTGGTGCTCGTCTTTACTGCTGTGGTGCTCACTGGATATTTAATTTGATATTTCTTTTCTGTATTGTGGTGGTGTTTCAATTGCCTCTTTCACATCCTCTCTCAAACTGAGGTTGAAATCCTCTGGAAGGACTCTGCCTATTTTCAGCATACTTGACTTCTTTTTTTTTTCTTCCTCTTATTTTGTACCCCAATCTATTGCTTTTCTTTCCTTCAAACAAAGCCACATAACTCGATTTATCTAGCTCCGCTTCTTAAATAGAGGGGGAGACAGGGGAGGGTACCAGGACCAAACAGATATATGATCACTAATAGTGAGCTGGACAAAGAGGGGACCACCTACTCTAGCAGTCTGGGGGGTGATGGTGGGGTAAATTGGTTCCAGAAGGGGAATTGGGATGTGGGGAGGATAAATTTGGTGATGGGTATTCCCCTGACTCAATGTTGATATGTACCTAAAATACTACTGTGAAAGATATGTAAGCCATTATGATCAAAATAAAAAATATGATAAAAAGAAATACACATTTAAATAAAGCACAATCGCCACCTTGGACATCAAATAGCTCTTAAGACACAACCTTTAGACAACTTAAGTGTGAACAAAGAGAGAAACATATGGAGTCTATTTCCCATAAATCACATATGAGCCTTAAAAAAAAGAGAGAGAGAGAGAGAATTCTGTTTGCCTGAACCCAAAACATCTGAAAAATACTTGAACACTGATGAATCCAAAATATTTATAACACTGGGAAGGGTAGGGGTGGGAGCTTAACCCACTAACAACCAAACTGCTCCCATCTGCACAGGGGGCAACCTGCACAACCCTTCACTGTGCTCCTTGTCTGCTGCATTCCATCACTCATCTCTTCACTTCAAAGGCTCACTCGCCCCTTTTACAGGGAGCTGCTAAGGGCTGGTATGGCCCAATTCCTCACCCTTAAAAACACTGTGACCTGCCTCAAGCTATTTGAGGTCTAGGCAGGATTGAGGGGCCAATGGAATGATGCCAGGCTCTGGGGAATAGCTGGTTTATTTCCCCTTCATAAACCCCCAGCTCTGGAACTGACATAGACCCTTAAGATATTCATGGGAAAGAAAAAATCATGGTGATTTATTTATTTATTTTTCATGGTGATTTTTTACAAAACAGCAGAAATGCTGCTCTTAGACCTTCATTGTTTTGATATCTCTTCATTGATACAAAACTTATATTTTACTCTCAAAGCTATGATGTGCTTTTGGAGATTATCTAAACTGAACTATATTCTGTTTGTAGGAAACATTTATATGTATACCTTTGTGTGTGTATGTATGTGTATGTGTATGTGTGTGTTTTGTAATAGCAGGATGTTTGTGCAAGTTTAGCAGAGTAAGCACACTGGGAGTCCTGTTAGGGGAGTCCTGTTGCTTTTTTACCCAGCTATTACTTACTGCGTCTTACAGCCTAAATCAGAAACAGTCTAACTTCTGGAATGGCAAATCCTCTAGAACCCTTCATAGCCAAACATAGTATCCTGGTTTTACAGATGAGACTATGGGTCAGCGCTTAAGGTAACTTGCAGTAAGTAATTGTGTAGCTTAATCACTCTCTTTCCAACATCTCTTGTATATCCTCACTGCCACAAAGTCATAGTAGAGAGAAAGAGAGAAAGGTGTAAGAGAAAGAGTAAGGAAGGGGGAGAGGGCAGGGAGGGGAAGGAGGGAAACAGAAGAGAGGAGAGAGGGAAGAGGAGAAAGGAATCATGCTGTTTATCACAAACGAAGTCCATACAAATTGAGTTTTATAAACAGATCTAAATTGGAAGATACCAAATTAAAAACATTATAAAAAGTGCCCCGAAATAGATTGGAGAGGCAAGAGGACACTTTTTAAACATGCTTTCAAAATAAAGTAAAAGTACTTTTTTTTTTGAAAAGCATCAAAAGAACCAGGAGTGGTGTCCAAATGGTTGACCACATCACAGGCCTTGCATATATGAGTGAATCCACTGCCCCAAACACACCAACAGGAGTGGCTCTTCTCCCCTACTTAGCACCAGTTTCACCCCCACACACACACTTTGTAACAATTAGAAAGCATTCAGTTCCTATATAAATGATTTTAAAACCTCATACTCTTTTTTTCAGATCAGTATCTACCAAGCTTTTTCATTCCAAGCAGTGCTAAGAAGGCCTAGTTGAATGCAAGGATCCTTTGAGCCCTGCAATGCCTGGGGTCACCGAGTCTGGCCGCCCTTGCAGGGCTCAGGCACCTTCAGGGCTTCATTCAGTGATGCCTGGGTGCCCAGACAGTGCCAGGGAAGAGATTGAATGAAGTTGGCTGAATGCAAGGCACATGCCTTAACCCCTGTAATAGGTTTTCAGCACTAATACATACATATTGGTGTATAGATACATATATGTATATAGTTTATATTTTGCATATATAGTACATATATACATATTTGTATATTTACATAGTATACATATATATTATATATGTGTGTATATATAAATATATATACATATATGTATATTTGTATATGCCATACTTATATGTACGTTTGTATATGCCATATTGAACTCACCACTCAGAGTCCAATTCCATCGTTCATTGTTTTTTGTTTTTATATACTTTTCTAATTCTATCATGAATTTTAATAATGCTGATACACTTTGTATCTGTTTATGATATGCCACCAACCAAACTATGTTAGTAAAAGTGATGCTA
Organism: Suncus etruscus; assembly: GCF_024139225.1. Lineage (NCBI taxonomy): Eukaryota > Metazoa > Chordata > Mammalia > Eulipotyphla > Soricidae > Suncus > Suncus etruscus. The sequence goes on from NC_064851.1 coordinate 160,853,820, forward strand.
ACAAGAACCAGTTTTCAGCGCCCCACCTCACTCAGAAAATACCATTTGGGAGAGATACATATCCATAGACTTGCTAGTATTAGCCTTAGATATTCTTATGGTTAAACAGATTTAAAAAAAAACACAACTTAGAGCTACTGAAGCCATGGAAATGGTCCTTAAATTTCTAAAATAAATTAAAAAACTGCAAAGCAAATTGTTCCTACACTGTGTTCAAGAAACGAACCAGTTTGGAAAGAAGCAATGACTGTATAACATTTTCTATGCATTTGAGTCATCTTATTACAGAAATAAAATTCTTGAACTGAAGAAAATAGCACTTAATCCAGTCAACTATTTTTTGGCAAAAATAGATACTATTAGTTGGCCTTTTAACATAGACAAACATCTAAGCTGAGGACATTCAGTATTTGCTTACATGCCACAGATTTAACTCAGATTTCAATAAAAAAGAATAGTCAAAGGTCTCCAATGCTTTATCTCTGGCACAGTAAAAATACTGTCAAGACAACTAGAGTATTTCATTCTTTGGATTTACTCTCCCAAAAGCAGGGAGTGTTTAGTTTCTTTAGTATTCTGTCTAGCACCACACAATAGTAAGTGCCTTGAATCCAAGCTGTTCTGAAGCTTCTTCTTTAAAGGATCAGAGCCTAAGTTTTAATCTTTGCTATGATTCTGAACCACTTATTGTAACTTCTGGTTCTCCAAACTGCCCTGGCTCAATTCTTTATCCTACACTTTTTTCTAACACACTAAACCAGGGGTCTCAAACTCGCGGGCCGTTTGCGGCCCTCCGTACAACATTTTGTGGCCCACGGCCAGCCTTCAAATATCGCAGTATTCGGGATTATTCGCTTACCGAATAATCGCAATAAAAATCACATTAGTAAGAAAAAATCGCATTAAACATTCACATACCCCAAGCAGTTCCGTTCGGGATATGCAAATGTTTAATGCGAGTTTTGGGGATTTTTTTTCTTACTAATGCGATTTTTCATTGCGAATATTCGGTAAGCGAAATCCCTTATGCTGCCCTGCCTCACCCTGACTTTGCCTCCTGCGGCCCCCAGGTAAATTGAGTTTGAGACCCCTGCACTAAACACAATTTTTGTACACAGTAGGTGCTCAAAAATTGCCCACTAAGAAAAGTGAACCTTTTTTTATTTCAAAGAAATTATAGTGGCCTGGCTTGGTTGAAAATAACTAAACTTTAAAAGAAGGCCACAATAACACTGGAAGTTTTATACTTATAATCATAGAAACATTTTGAAATAATTTTGACTTTTTCTGGAGAACTGGCTGAAGTCCAAAATCTTACAACATGGGAACAATAAAGGTTTAATAAATACTTTATCACTGGTTTATTACCCACAGATTTCTAAAGCTGGTTTAAATTAAACTATTCATGACTGATAATAGTCTAATATTTTACCTTTTCATGTGCACTTTATGAAGGGTATTTCAACCTCTTAATTGAAAACAGTAAGCTATAAGGGAATTCCCACTTCCTGGCATTTTTTTTCCATGAATCACAAAAGGAGGGATGTTTCTTCTCTGATGTCTTGCTTCCTGGGATAGACCCTTTTCTCTAGCTTCTTCGATGGATTCAATTTTTCTTCTCAGCCTTTAGACAATCTCAGGCACCTCTGACAGGCCTGGTTAACAGTGCAACAAATACTGTACTAGGAGGCCTCGGAGAAAGACAAAAGGTGACCTGCTATGTTACACATGGCAAGATTTGTGAATGAGTCCTTCCATTGTTAGGAAAGGAAGGAGTTTTCTATTTGTATCAGACTCGATTTCCTGAAAATCTTTGCAGAGATGAACTTGCTTAGAGAAATGAATAATGAAAACTTTACCAATAGTTGGTCAATACCAACAAGACCAAGTTTGTCTGACCTGCAGTTATTCTCTGAACACTGAAAGCCTTTAGCTGAAACTTGTCGATACTGAGTCTCCATTGCTCTCATGAGCTGCCCAATGAAGCTGGTTTAAAGGCATAGGGGAAAAGGAAATGAGTAAAAGACAGTAGCATCATGTAGATGTTCCTCCAGGGTGGTTCTGTAGGGACCAATATGAAATTAGATAGGAAACCTATCCTCTCGGTTATTCTCCACCAGTGTTAATTCCTCCACTATCATCAGGAATATTCAACAATATCTGGAGTTATTGAACACATATGGAATTGGAGTAGTTATTTTGGCATATAGTGAGGAGAAGCCAGGGATAGTGTCAAACATATTCTAACATACAGGAGCCCCCCCTTCTCCCACCTGGCACAGAAAATTTTCAGGTGCAAAAGGTCAAAAGTGCTAAGGTTGGGCCTTGAGCTCTGGACTCCATGTGCTCAAATAAGATTGGTTGCTTTTCAGAATAGACTATGTCAACAGGTTTTTTCCAGACTAACAGTGCATAACTTGAGGATGACATTACAAAGCAGCCAGCACACAGAGTCTAAGTTGCTTAGTCATATTTCTGCGGTAACAAGGGAGGACCCTTTGAAATGAGAGTGCTGGCCTGCCTGAGTGTCTTTAAAGCTAAAGTTCTTCTTCATACTCCCTGTGCCAAGCAGTTTTAGGTGGCAGATATCCAATCCTGGGTGACTAAGGGTGAAATCACTTTTGCAATGAGAAAGCCAGCTAGAGAAAGTGCAAGGATGGGGGGCTGAGCCACAACCATCTCCAAGAAATGGAAATAGAAGAGAGTTGGTAGAAGAAAGTGAGGGCCAAGCCCTCACTCACAGGTATGAGAACAAAACCCAGTTCCAAGGTCACCACTTGGGCTGGTCAAAGACAGGTGTAGCAAACTGAGCTTCTGGCAAAAGCAACAAGGTAAGAATGAAAACGCCCATGGAAGAACTTATATTTTGCCTTATTTCTTTGTCTTTCACCACCCAGGCTCTCCTGCACTTTTGTCCAGAGTTTCCCAGACCTTCTCCCCTTTCTCCTACCCCATTCTCCTCCCCAGGCAACCTCTTTTATCCCTTTCTCTTCCCTAATGCTTCTTACAAGGCAGCTGCTCAGTTTACATGTGTTTAGAACATTTTGACTCATGAAAATGCTTTGGATTAATATCAGTATTTTAACACCATATTATCACTTCCATATCAAGTTCAGGATGAAAGTTTTTGTGCCTTACAATTGTAGAGCTTTAAGAAATAGTAGCTACTACAGGGGATAGAGAAATAATACGATGGTAGGGTATTTGCCTTACATGTAGCCAACCCAGGTTCTAATTCCCCAGTTCATATGATCCAAGTCCCAAATGGAATGATCCCTGAGGACAAATTCTTAAGAAAGTCCTGAGAACTGTGGTAAAAGTCTAATACTCCGAAAATGGGCGTGAGGGAAGAGGATATGGGAGGTAGGACAAAAACGGAGGTCTAGGGAGGACAAGTTGGTGATGGAAATCCTCCCTGATTTTATGTAAATATTTACCTAAAATATTATTGTCAACAATATGTAAGCCACTATGATCAAAATAAAAATTATATTTAAAAAAATACCACTAACAAAAAAAAAAAAGAAAGTCCTGAGAACTGCTAGTGCTATGGCTTCAAAACCAAAGAAATAATATAAAGTAAAATAACATAGAAATAACTATTACTGAAACTTTAAGTCTAGCCCACTTTATTTTAGAAAAGAGGCATCTAGTACATAGAGGACACAAATTATCTGCTCAGTTTACCATAAAATTCAGGAATAGGGTCATTTTTCATATTCCCTTTTTATGTCCTGTCATTTATGTTATTGATTAAGCAATGGATATATGAAGGAAAATGACCAAGGTGCACATCAAAAATAAATTTCTGGGACCAGAGCAATTATATAGCAGGTAGGGCATTTATTTTGTATGCAGACAACCTAGGTTCAATCCTAAACACCAAAAAGTCCCCTGAATCCATCAGGAGTGCTCCCTAAGCACAGTCTGGATTTTTTCCTTATCACCACTGCTGTGGACCAAATTAATAATAAAAAAAAAAAGGCACTCCCTGAATGCAACAGGTTCCCATCCCAAGATATCAGCAGCAATTCCTGATACCTTCTGCATCCTTTCAGAACACAAATGCATTCACATATGTATCCCTGTGTGTGACTATCACCCTTTGACCTCAGGGCGAGGATCCCTCATACCTATTTCTGGTGATCATGGCTTATATTGCTCAAGACGAGCTGTAACAAAACAGATGACACATCCTAGCGGGTTCAAGGAAAACTTGGTGACTCAGAAGGGACACAAGTTGTTCCCTGCACCTTTCCTCCTCATTAACAGGTGACCTTGCCAAGAGCAAGTGGTGACATTCTGATTTACCACGAAGCCGACTGGATACAGCTCACATTAGACCAGAATCTGAAATTCAAACACCCAAAAGAAAAATAATATTTTCTTAAGGCTTCCTGTTTCATAATCAAATTGCTTTGTAGAGCTTGTTGAAAATATTTTTTCCTTTCAGTTCAATCAACACCGTCCATTGAAAAGAATAAAAACAGGACACCCCTTGCTCTTCCAGTTCCCAATGACCTACCACATGTTAAACTTTAGACCCTGTTGTACCACATTCCTGAAATCTCCACTTGACATTACAAGAACAAGAACCAAGAAGTCACCTTGTTTTCCCTGGACAGGCTTGGTGGGGGCTCATCCAGACTCCAGGTATAAAACACAAACTTGGCTTGCAATGTGGCTGTGCCATTTACAAGAGCCTGTGTTGGAATAAATCAGGTATGCATTTCTCTTGGCTCTTAGAGACAGCCTTTTACATTGTGACTTCAGCCCTCCAAAGGTTTTATCCGGGTTGTTTGAAAGTGGATAATTTTCACAAGTTTGCTTTGGCAAGCAGCGCGTTGAATTTTTATTGAAAGTTACAGTTGTTTTAGTGGGCACAATTATGTGCCAGCAGATCTCGGTAAGGGCCTTCCCACTAGCGATGAGAGCTAAGTGTATCTCAGCCATGTGTTGGCAGGAGCAGCCTGACCTCCCACTCTTTGCCTGTCTGCTCTTGACCACTGGCTCGTTTGTGCTTTCAATGTAAGGACTCTGTAAAGGTGTGTTAGCAACATTTCTGAAACCAAATTGCTATCTCTATATAGAAGACCCCCTGTCTTGATTTTCCTTCTACAAACATTTTTTTTAATTTTTAAGAGTTAAAAAAAGTTATTGAGGGGGGGCCAGACAGATAATTAAGTAGGTAAAGTGCTTGCCCTGCATATGGTTGACTAGGTTTAAATATCCAGCAGCCCATATGGTCTCCCAAATACTGACAGGATAGAAGTAATTTCTGAGTGCAGAGCCAGAAGAAATCACTGAGCACCACGGATATGCCCCTAAAACCAGATAAATAAACAAAAATTATTTGCTCAAGGAGATGGGGGACTCCTAAGCAATACTCATGGAACCTGAGGACCAATCCTAGCAATACTTGGTCAACCAAGATTTGTGTTGTTCAGGGGCAGGAAGGTGGCACTAGAGGTAAGGTGTCTGCCTTGCAAGCGCTAGCGTAGGACGGACTGCCGGTTTGATCCCCTGGTGTCCCATATGGTCCCCCCAAGGACAGGGGGCGATTCTGAGCACATAGCCAGGAGTAACCCCTGAGTGTCACCGTGGTGTGCGCCAAAACCAAAAAAAAAAAAAAAAAGATTGTGTTGTTCAATGGCTGGGTATATGAATGACTAACTGCACCAATTTCTATGGTGCTGATAGGCTAAGCCACACTGCTCAAGTAGTTTCAAAGCCACACCTGGAGATCTGGCAGGGGTGGGGAAGATGTGGTAATGGGGTACAGACTTAGTCCCAGCGTATGCTTTGCTGATCACTGGGCTATCTACCAGGCCCCCTTTCCACTATTTCTTGAGAACAAATTTTGCTGACTTACAATGCTTTTATAACATTTGACTTTTTAGGGCATATACAGTTCCACATATGTGTGAATACGCCTCATAGCACTGCATCCAAAGTTCCAGATCCATCCCACTATCTTATCCTTCTGTCCCTCTGGTAATCACCAGGCTTTTGATAGAATCTGAGAGTTTATTTTTTGTTCTGCTCCTGTAAACATTTCTTCCTCAGGGAGTACAGCCATATTTTTTATTCTATCAAAAACAGAAGAAGCAAGAGCAAGCTTGGTTCATCAGAAAGATATCTTTTACATGGGATGAAACAAAATAAATACTTGCTTAGGAATAGATTGGGAATGTAGCCCCTAAAACCAATTATCAAATGGCCTCTTAAGTAACCAATGGAAAATATGACTGATTTATGGGGTTTCAAATAAATATGGAGAGGGATTTTGAGGGGAAAAATACTCTGTTCTTCTTTAAATTACCACATGATATCATCACAAAATTACCAGAAAAGTCATAATCCAAACTGGCTTCAACTGAATTTTATAAGATCTTTGTACCAGGATTAAGAAGTCCTCCGCAGTTGCTCTTTATTTTTTTTTCTATATGGCATTATATTTTGTGTTTTGGAACTTGCTGTGACTGGAAAGCTCTTTTAAATTTTACTTTATGAAACACTTGAGAAGACTTAGGTGACTCTTGACTTAAACCAGCAAACATGCTTTAAAATGAGAATAATTCCTATTTTAAAGATTAAAACCCTCAAACCAAGTATTTTCCTTTGATAAACAATCTTCTTTTAGTAAAGCCAATAAATAAATGCACAGTGAAGAAAAAGTTAAAAAAATATTTCTGCACCAACAAAAACTAAAACAAAACGTGCTATTTTACAATTTCCACCTTCCCTTCAATAATACTAGCTCTTAGGTTTTTCTTTTGGAATTCTCTGCTTTATACATTGATCTTAAAAACCTCCAGATCATAAAACAAACAAAGAAAAGCCTTTCCCAAGTCTCATAGACAAGGTATAAACTTACTTTTAAAAATACTACTCACAGGGGCCAGAGCAATAGCACAGCAGTAGGGCATCTGCCTTGCACGCAGGTTACCCAGGAGGGACCTCGGTTAGATCCCCGGCGTCCCATAGGATCCCCCAAGCCAGGAGCGATTTCTGAACGCATAGCCAGGAGTAACCCCTGACCATCACTAGTTGTGGCCCCAAACAAACAAACAACCAAAAATACTATTCCCAGATCAGTTGTTTTGTTCTCTGGGTGGGTCTCCCAAATCACGGGATCTCAGAGCCACAGTGAGTTAACACCCAAATTGTGGGCACCTGGCACTTGCTCTATCGCAATGAATATAATGACTGATCCTGAGTTGTGCTAGCCACTGCCTATTTCATTTGTCCCTTGCTGTTTCTCATTAAAGATGTAAAAAGGGGGAAAAGATTTTTCTAGTTCCCCTTCCACCTGGGGATAACATTATCACCACGTTCTGGCTCAAATGCACTAGGAAATTTTTATGAGAGCATAATTTCTCAAACTTAAAGTATATACAAATTACCTGAGCATTCGGTTACAAATATAGCATCTGAATCAATACTTAAAATGAAGTCAGGATATTGCAATGTGAAACATCCCAGAAAATCCATCTGGCAAGGGTTTTCCTCTTTGATTGGGATAGGGCTCTGGAATAATAATATCTCTGTCCTTTCTATCAGTTTTCTGCTTTGGAAAAGAAGTGAAGGTTATGAGTGTTGGGCTGTTGACAGCCTTCTTGTGACCAAAGTGGGTCAAAACCAACATACTGAAATTAACAACAGAGAATGGAAATTGGTCTAGATATTTGATCTTATCAATGAAATGAATGCTCTTGGGATCTTCTTATTTTAATGGGATAATAACTGTCATTATAGCTTACACCACTATTTGTCATGGTTTTGTTGTTGTTGCTCAACACAACAGTACTTATTTATCATATAATATAACTAAGCTAATCTATACATCATTGTGTTCATAATCTATCAGCCCAGAGGAAGATCACATTGCTTTAGCTAGTGGTCTATAGAGTTTTAGGATCCAAGTGATAGTGTACTAAAAGCAGAGAAAAAAAATCACACATGTGTTTCTTAGAAAAAACATCCTTAGGATTGTGTGAAATATTTCTGAACTCCTTTCGTAGAAATGGTGAGACAGAGAAAATATTCTGAATTGTTTTCTCTTTATTCTTTTAAAGAAATTACTCTGAAGCTTAAGAAGTTAATTATTTCCACAGTTGAGCTCATAAAGTAAAATTTTCTATTGCAACTTACTAGCATTCAAAGCATCAACTTTTAGGAAAGAATTATAATACACCATTGGGTGGTTATAATTTTGTCTATAATGTATTATGAATTTTTTTTCTGTCCCTTAACTACCTTTTAATCTAAAGAACTCTCATCTTCTCAGTTCTGCTCAAATTTCAGGTAGCTTTCCCCCTTCTCCATTTTAATGTTTTAATTTTCTTGGTTGAGCTGCTATCTTGTCTTCCCTAAAATAACAGTAACTTAACTTAGGCAGACATTATTTCTGCCTTTTTAATAGTATGAGTGCAAATAGTTCAAAACAGAAATTTTTGTTTTTTCAAGTTATTTTGATGTTCCAGTCAGCTGACAGGGTTGGGAAGGAGCAAATACAGAAAGAAATACTCCTTTAGTAAAAGTCATAGAGTCATAAAACTCAGCACCATGTTATTATTAAAGTAAAGAACGCATTTGGAATACAAGAAATTTATGTCACTCAGAAGGGTGGCTCTAAGGGGGTTGTGGCTGACCTTGCAAATCATGTTAAAAAAATAACAACTTCAATTATTGTTTTTTTTTTTTTTGGAACAACTACCAGTGTTTAGTTTACATTGCAATATAGCTTTCTGTCCCTTCTAATAATTTTTCCCTCAAATACCAAGTAAATCATACAAAGGTTCCACACTGTAATATTTCTTTCACTGTGAAGTTTCTTTAATTACTTTTCATTGGAACACAATGATGTTTAGACCAGTAGTTTCTCAGAACCACAAAATTTCAGCCAACACAATGAAATTCTGAACAATTTCCAAGTAACCAAAGGTGAGAAATCATATTGGATTTAATGATGACCCTCCAATACTGACAAGTCTTCAGGGTTAAGAAAAGGCTGACAACCAATGAGTGGCTAAAGAAATTGTGGTATATCAACACAATGGAATACTATGCAGCCATTAGGGAAAATGAAGTCATGCAGTTTGCTTATACATGAATGGATATGGAGATTATTATTCTGAGTGCAATGAGTCAGAGGGAGATGGATAGACAGAAGTGGGCACTCACCTGTGGTATATAAGAAATATAGGGGCTGGAGAGATAACATGGAGGTAGGATACTTGCCTTTCATGCAGAAGAAAGGTGGTTCGAATCCCGGCATCCCATATGGTCCCCTGAGCCTGCCAGCAGCTATTTTTGAGTGAAGAGCCAGGAGTAATCCCCGAGAGCTGCCAGGTGTGACCTAAAAACCAAAAGAAAAAGAAATATAAAAGTTGGTATAGTAGTAATATCCAAATATAATAGAGATGAGGATCAGAAAGACCAGTCCATAAGAAGTTGACCACAAAGAGCAGTGAGTGTCGTTAAGAGTAGAAAATGGTCTACGATGACCCTTCTATTATTATTAATTATTAGTAGTAGTAGTTAGAATTAATCACTTTGGACAAGACACGGGTGCTAAAAGAAGATAAAGTGACATGCATGGCACCCTCTCATTGACAATAGTGCAAATCACAGTGGCATAAAGGAAAGAGAGAAAGATAAAGTGAGAGAAGCAAAATAGCTGCCCAAGATACAGGCAGGTATAGGGGTGAAAGGGAATGTGGAATATTGGTGGCAGGAAAGTTGCACTGGTGAAAGGGGGCATAAATTCTATGACTGAAACTCAACTATGAACATTTCTGTAACCACAGTGCTTACATAAAGCAATTATTTAAAAAAAAGTTGCTGAAAGGAAGCAGGAATCTTTTTGATGCTTTGGCTTAAATGAAAGACAGGACAGAACTAGGACAGAGTGTAAGGATAATTCTGAGTACAGTTCCCATTCCATCTTTTAAGTCTAGCCACTAGACTCTCCTATTTGATTCAGAGAAACAAACGACTCTAACAAAATAGTCAACAATAAAACTAATGTAATAAGACTTTTGGCAATATCTATCGCACTGCTGAACCAATAAACTTTATGGCTTATATGGTTTATAAACCAAAGTTTATAAATTTTCTAGACAATGTGACGGGACAATACTTATAGAGTAAATTGTTCCTATTTATAATACAGTAGGAAATGTTAGTAATTATGGATGCTATAGCTAATTTTATAAAAGATCGTTTCATTTAAATTCTATTACAACCACTACATTAGTCACTACCCTTTTAGTGATGTGGATACTTCATCAATCTCTAAGTTATAGGGCATGATTCCTGAGTCATTTGACCATATTAATTTCTAAAAAGAAAAACAGTAAGGAACAAGTTCCTTGGTCTACAGCAATGTTCTTACAACCCTTTTACACCTGTGAACCAGTACCCGTCTTGCAGGTAGTCCATTGGCTGTTATTAATAGCCAAGGTGGTAGAACAGAAATTTAAACTTTTCTTTACCTGTGGAGCCAGTCAGTGGATGCATGGTTCCATGGTTTAAGAACGCTGGACATTGAGAAATTGAGAAAACATTGAGAAATTGGTCATGCAACAAAAGTCGTACACTTGATATTTAAAAGAAGCTACATTCAAAGATACTTTCCACTTTCTTTTAGAATAACTATTATGAACAGGCTGAGACTAGGAAAATTTTAGACTTGCTACGGTTTGGAGCCATTTCATCATTGCAGCAGGGGAAGGAGGGGGTAATATTTCCTTTCCACTCTTCACCCCGCTTTTCAAGTCATCCACAAATACAAATTTACACGTAAAATTTCACTTGTCAAAGAAAAATCCTAACTAGGGACTGTTTATCTCAAATTTTACCAGCAAAATTGAACTCTACTGTGATCCATTAATTAAGAACATAACTGTCTGTTAACCAATATTAAAATAATAATAATAACCAATAATAAAAATGATTTATTACTAAGTATTCAAGGTTGAAAGGAATTGAATATTCAGTCTTTTCCACTAGGCTTTTACAAAGGCTTTCAAAACCTTTAAGACAAAGAGATAAAATTCAAAAGGAATTTCCATTTTAGGGGAAAAAACTATAGGTGATCTCTTAACAGAGCTTACCTTCAATCCATAGATCTTGAAATGAGTTATAAATGTATATAATCATTTGAATAGTATAATAGCTAACTGATCTCATTTGATACTAGCAAAGATGTTTTTTAACTTACCCTCAAGCACACTGCCTTCTGTTATAAAAGAATAACTTGTTAGAAAGGAAATTAGGTTATCAAGTCCATAGAAAAGTCAAAAAATTAGGACAGAAAAAAAAGAATCAGAACTGGGCCAGTGGGTAAGGAACCTGCCTTGCACACAGCTGATCGGGGCTTGAGTTTTCTCTCTGGAAACACTATTCTTTAAAAAAAGTTTTGTCCACCACATGTGCTTTTTTTTTTCATGGTTTTTCATAGGCAATGAGTCAATATAAGTGAAACTGCCCAGCGCTAATTTTTTGCTGATTAATTTTGTACTCATTAGCATCTATGTAAATATAATCACTTTGATAAATAAAAAAATGTCACCTCCTCTAGGAAACCCCCTTTCATTTGAAGTAGTGGTCACTCTATAGACGGGACCATATGTACTGCCCTTAATAAGAAAAACTCCATTCAGTACAGGATGATTCCTCCCTGAGTTATTGGAGGCTTGATATAGTGATTGGCATTGCACTCAAATGGGATATTTTGAATAAGTCAATATATTTTTATAATTATTAACATATAATCATATACTATAATTAAAATAATCATACACACTTAAGTATAGAATTATAGAATTAAAATATAATTAACATATTTTAATATTATAAAATAAACTCTTTATAATAATAATTGTTTAGATCTTTGCCTCAGATGACAGCTTCAACAATAAAACAATAAATACATATAGACAGATATAGCCATATCTGCACAAATACAGGTCTGTGCAGATTATCTCACTGATAGTTTTATTAATAAGTTCAGCAAATATGTAAAGGGTCACACCACAAGCCTCTCTGTGGTGTCATATATCTAACCTCTATATCAGATATATTCTAAATGCTCAGTAAGAGAGGATTATAAACAAATTTTAGTTGTAGTCTTTGCATAAAGTATTATGTAGTCATCAAAATAATCATTATCAAAAAGGGAAGTCAACTAGACAGCACAAACCACAGAAAACTCTAACAGTCGTATGTTAAATAATGACAAAGTACGCTACTAAATTGCATGGACATCATTGTTACAACACTGAAAGCTTCATATAAAAGGAAAGAGAGTAGAGTTTGACAATGACTAGATTAAAGTAGACTATTTAGTCTGATGAAGTAACAGGTTGGTCAGAGTAATACTTCTTTTGCAGACAGAGACAGTTAATTACGCTGCTTCACTAGCAGGGAGGAAGGTGCCTCTGGGGGGATGAAGGTGATGATCTCAACAGGAAGTGATTAAGTTTATATAATTCATCCCTATTCTTTGTAAATAGAAATAATAAATTTTGGGGCTCAACACTTAAGAAAAATGTGTGCTGAACACAGAAAAAAACATAAGGCACAACAAGCATAAATAGCGAAATAAGACTTTTAGAAAGGAAACATGTAGGGTCTTCCTAGTTCAATAGTAAAGGTCAGGAGGTAACAGGAGCAGGGACAGGGTTCTCAAGCTCATTGGTGATCTGCTGTGTATCTGAACTACAGAACCTGAAGAAACACTGAAAGCACATGATCTAAGCCACAACAGACTTAAAAATGTGCCTAGCAAATATAAAAGGATGGGGCCAGAAGCATTGGTAGAGAAATATAAAACAAAACAAAAACAGAAATAAATATCCAAGTCAAAGGCAACAACAATGTAATCAAGAGACCTAAATTCTAACAATCTAAACTTTAAATGGGTCTGTTATAATGGCAGGTTGGGGAGCAAAGCGTGGTAGATTCTAGGAAGATGGTGGTGGGAGGTCGACACTGGTGGTGAGATTGGTCCCGATTCATTATATATCTGAAACTCAACTATGAAGGGTTTTGCAAATCACAACAGTTTCAATAAAAGTGTGTTTGAGCCTGCAAGGAGGTAGCCTGGGGCAGAGAGAGAGAGAGAGAGAGAGAGAGAGAGAGAGAGAGAGAGAGAGAGAGAGAGAGAGAGAGAGCGCCTGAGAACATTGGTAGAGGGAGTGGACACGGGGTGGGACTGGGAAATTGCTGAAGCTCAACTATGAATAACTATGTTAATTGTGGTGCCTTAAAAATAGCTAAAAAGAACAAAACAAAAGTAAAGGGCCCCTTATAAAAAGGTTTCACAGCATCTAATAAATGCACCCTCAATCAAAAAATACATAACCCATCTGTTTAAGATTAACATTTGTAATAAACATTTTAAAGAGAGGAATTGTGTAAAACAAAATGAGCACTGTTGGGATAAACAATACTTCCTTCAGAATAACTGCAGCAATGCCTATTCATTGTGCCCTAACAAATAACAATTAAATAAAGAATATTTGGGGCTGGAGGGATAGCACAGCAGTAGGGTGTTTGCCTTGCATGCAGCAGACCCAGGATGAACCTGGGTTCAATCCCCAGCATCACATATGGTCCCCAAGCCAGGAGCGATTTCTGAGCATGCAGCCATAAGTAACCCCTGAGTATAAAAAAATAATATTTAATTATTTAAAGGAAAGATCATTAAGATACAGAGGCCAGAGAGGTAGCACTGTGAGTAGGGAATGTGCCTTGCACTTTGTTGACCTCAGTTTGATCCCCAGTATCCCATGAGGTTCCACAACTCCACCAGGAATGATTCCTGAGAGCAGAGCCAGGAGTTAATGTTTGGAACCAGAGAGTGTGCCCCCCTCAAAAAAAGCATCACACCATTGTACAGAAAGTCAAATTTCCTGATATGCAATTGACAAAAGAAAAAATGCCTCACAAGATTGTAATCTAAAGTTTAGAAATACAAATTAATTTGGTTTTAGAGAAAATCATTTAACTAAAATCTCAGAAAAAAAAGCTTCTCTCTTTTTCTTCTTCCAACCTAACTCTCAAGTAAAAAATCACCATAGAAGGGTTTACATAAACTTTTACTTAAATTATTCAAAGGATTAGACAACCCCACTGTTTCATAGAACAACTTTAATTCCTCAATACACATAGATAGATCATATGTGTATGAAACTTTATAAAGACTCATTCCTGTGTTTTTTTAAGACTCAAGACATTACTTGGTCATTAAGCAGAATTCAAATGCATTTTCTTTGACTAAGTTTAGAAAAGATGTAAGTTAAAACAGAATCATAGATCACTTTTTTTGAGATGGAAATTTCTTGATGCTTAACTAGAAATTGATGTTAAGAACTTTCCTGCTTGCCTAACTACTCGTTCCATAAGCTCCTGAAATGGAAAGGGCTTCCCTGCAGAGCCTCCTTTTGGAGCTAAACATTAATTGACCTCAAGAAAGAAGGCAAGTTAATGTCATAAGGTCTCCGTCCAGGCTGCTGATACCAGAAGGGTCTTAGCTTTTGAGTGACAGCCAGAGTGACTCTTTCTTTGATTAAAAACCAAACCAAAACAAACAACAACACATTAAAACCACAACAACCTAGTAACATACTCCATATTAGACAGGAACTTTATGTTTATTTGTGGGTTCTTTTAAAGACTTCTGGTCAACCCTGCAAATAATACAGACTTCCAAAATGAAAAGGAATACCAAAATAACTATGGCATTTCCTCGTTGGGCATAATGGTTTCTTCAGAGCAGGTCTGCTGTGTAAACACTGAACATTTTATTTCCTTTCAGTAACATCTGTGAATAAGTTTACCCCTCACAAAAACGAGGGATTAATAACTACGTCCAGACAAGGGCGGGCACAGGTGCTTCAAGCATGTTCCACAAACACACCCCAGTGTCGCCGCCACTGGGCTATTTTTGATGAAGCTCTTCAGACTTCAGTCACTCAGTATGTCTGGCCTGGATGAAGGGCAACCCCCAAGCAGAGATGTCAGCAGCATCGAAAGCACCAGTTCTTTCCTGGCAGGCTCTTTCCTGTACACATTGAGCAGAGAACATCAGCCCAACAATTTATTAAAAGCAATTGTGAGTTTCCTGGGTTTAGCCAAATATTTGATGCATGTTATACAATCCTCTCAGTCCAAACCTCAGTCCACCTTCTTTGAAGAAAAGCTGCCCCGGCTAGTCCAGCTCTGATCTCCCATGGCAACAACCATCTGGAATGTTTATTGGACATTTATACATGACTTACCTCTTCAATTTGTAAACCATAGTTAGTTAACATTTTAATTTTATCTAATTACTCTCCTTTAAAATGTTTACTCCTTATGACTAGCTACATTATACACTTTTTATTTGCAAGGAGATCATATATTTATTTAGCTAATAATAATTAGTGTGACACACTAGGCTTAATAGGCTTTTATGCTCTTATTGACTTGAAAATGCAATTTTTAAGTTGGGATTTACAAATAGGCATAAACTCCTTATAAAAACCCATTGCTAAAATTCATCTTGGGTAGTGAGTATATATGAGAGGATAACAAATTAAATTTTTTCTCTTGAAAATGGGAAGTTGATGGGTTCATGATCAGGGAAGGCAAAACAGACAACTTAAAAACACAAAGTGCCATAGTAATGATTTGAGATGTGAGCTGAAGGAAACCTACTGAATCTCTGCACAGGTCCAGCTTTAGCATTATTCGCCAAGCTAAACACATTAAATAGAGCATAAATCTAGCACATTCTTGATCCAGGTTAACTCCCCGGCATTACATGGAGCCCTGAGCAGTCCTGGAGGTTCCTAGCACTACTGGTTCTGAGCATCATTAGATACTAGGGAACTTACATTAAACCACTAATTGGCTGAGAATCACCAGTAGAGTCCAGGACCTCCTGAGCATCACTTTGGGAAACTTTCCACCTCTGAAAAATCTATTCTAATCATCTCTAATTAAAGGCTATGCAATTTTTATATTCTTTTTCCCTATATGGTTTTAAAAGTTGAAATGACAAATATTGGCAAGCAGAAATATTTAATATTTTACTAAATTTTATGAGGTGGTTCATATATGGGTTATCTTAGCTAAGAGAGTGAAATGTTTTTAATTCTCTGGTTTTCTAAAATTTGTTAGTAAACAATGTCATTTTCAAAGTACCTTTTGAATGGAAGATCTGGAACATGGAAAAAGGTGAATAAAATCTGATTTTGCATGTTCTAAAGAGTATTATGGAGGACTATAGACATAAAGTCATAGGGAAGAACTAGATGTTTAAATTTTATCAAAAGACACAGTAAGAGAATATGCATAAATAATTTTTCTACTACCTGTATAATAAATCTATTACTATCATCTTGGGAGATATTGGAAGACTTTTGTTAACCAGAGGCAGACTTGCTCATGATTAAGATCACCAAACCTGTATATGAATATGGAGTCACTATCATAGCCAGGATAGGAAAATTGTCCATTACCTCTAAAAGCTTCATTGTACTTTGGTTTCCTCCCTCCTGCCACCAGTCAGCTTCACAACCTGAATTTATCACTTTTGGAATCAACAATGACACTTTGACTACTACAGTTTTATCAAATATTTTATTAAAAAAATAGAGTCAAATAGTATGTTCTCTCTTATTTGGCTTTATTTACTCAACATAATGATTTTGAGATTCACCCATATTGGTGTATTCATCATACTGGTTAGGTCCTTCTTAATATTGTATTCCATTCTATGGATACACCAAATTGTGTAGATCTCTCAACCCTTAAGAAATATTTGTGGGGGCCGGATCGGTGGCACAAGCAGTAAGGCATCTACCTTGCCAGAGCTGGCCTAGGATGGTTCGATTCCTTGGCATCCCATATGGTCCCCCAAGCCAGGAATGATTTCTGAGAGCATAGCCAGGAGTAACCCCTGAGCACTACCAGGTATGGCCCAAAAACAGAGAGAGAGAGAGAGAGAGAGAGAGAGAGAGAGAGAGAAATATTTGTGTTGTTTTCAATAAAATTTAAAATAATAATTTTTATTAAACTTTAAAAAGTGTATTTTAGGGGGCACCCTTATTAGGGCTAGTGGTGCTCAAGATGCACTCCTGGTAGTGTGAGATCCTTATCAAACTCAAAGCATGTTCAAGCACATAATTTTATTTTGGATAAGTGTTCATTGTTTTTCAAAGTGGACAAAAACTCTCCCCACTTCCCTCCCCAACACATGTT
Organism: Suncus etruscus; assembly: GCF_024139225.1. Taxonomy (NCBI): domain Eukaryota; kingdom Metazoa; phylum Chordata; class Mammalia; order Eulipotyphla; family Soricidae; genus Suncus; species Suncus etruscus. Next base: position 160,871,076 of record NC_064851.1, read on the forward strand.
CATGCTAGAACAATCCAGGAGAGTGGCAGTAGCCTCAGTGAAATTGGGCAATAAGTATTTTGACCTCTTTGCTAACCAAAAACAGATTTCTGAAGTAAAATAGTTTTTCTTGTTTGTTTGTTTGCAGTTTCAGGATATTTATTCCTTTGGAGGAGCTTTCTGGCTCTCCAATATTCCCTTATAATAAATATTTTCATACTCTTGGTATAGAAAAAAAGTTTAGATTTATTAATTTTTTTCTATTTGAATGAGGTGAGGATCTCCATAATATTATTGTTAAAACAAAAATTCAAATAGGTCTGATTTTGAAAAGAACCCATACAACATAAATAAGGAATGGGTTTCCAAGATACCTTCTTTTTTTTTCTTTTTTTTAAAGATAATTTTTATTTTGATCATAGTGGCTTACATATTGTTGACAATAATATTTTAGGTACATATTAACATAATATCAGGGGGATTCCCATCATCAAATTATTCTCCCTACACCTCCATTCCCATCCTACCTCCCATATCCTCCTCCCTCACCCCTGGGGCTGCTAGAATACTTGGTCCCCTCTGAGTCTAGCTTACTCCTTAGTGGTCCTACACCTGTTTTGGTCTTGGTATCTCCCTTGTTTCCTCCTCTAACTGGGAGGTGGGACTAGATAGTTCAAGTTTTGTGGTCTTGTTTGAAGAAGAAAAAAGTGATAAACCGGGGTAAAAATCAAATACTCTGAAAATGGGCAGAGTTCTTCTAGAGGCTCTCATCATCAGTTTAGGAGACGAAGGGGAAAAAGAAGGTGAAACACCCCAACAATACAAAAAGAAGTGTCAAATAAAATATCCAGTGAGCACTCCAACAATAAAGATAAGCATTGCATAAAAGCCATGGTCTTGAGATAAAAAACATGGTGGGACACCTAAAGAAAAAGAAATAAAATAAATAAATAAATATAAATGGAGACAACAACTTCAATAACCCTACCAAAATGAAGAAATCAACAAAACCTAGATAGATAAAAAAAATTGGTTTGTGCCTTTTTTCCCCCCTCCTGCACAGGCACAGTAAATATTGGGGTCATTTGAAAAGAAATTCCTTGGCCTAAGAGATACATGGTTTCTCCACCCTTGGAGTATATTGTCATGGGATTAACTATAGACTCCATTCAGGTTCATTTACTCTCCCCTCGGTGCTTTCGTGGTGTTTGGAAGACTTCAGCTCCATCCTGGGTGATAAAATCAGGTCTCTGTATCTAGCGATCTTGGTATCTGCACAGGTCAAGGGGTGGAACTTATGATGAAGCCTTTCTTTGTGGTACTAGAAGTTCTGTTCCCTCAGTGTCATTTTAATCAGTCTTCTGTGGTTGGTGGTCTTGGTCTTTGCACTGATCCTAGGATGGAGCCTAGCATAGCGTCTTTCATTATGTTTCCAGAAGACCTAATCCGTTGCAATTGTCTCAGACGGACCTTTGGACCCGGAGATCATGGTTGTTGTGCAGGTCATAGCTCAAACCCTAGATTAGGGCTTTTTATTGGTCACAGGATACATACAGTCTGATCATGGTTCTATCAGCCAGTCATCTGTAAAATGCGATCTTGGCTTTTGGACAGACCAAAAGGTGACAAGTTTTCTGATTTTGTCTTATCGTCAACCGGAGGGGTAGGAAAACCTGTTCTTAGGTCAAGTTGTTCCCATTTCCCTCGTTATCAGGATATCATATTAGAGCTGGCACTTGTTGGTGTCCGAGCAGTATTAAGGATGTCCCGGATGGGATTTGTTTCCTGTAGCTGTCGTGAAGAACTGTGTCATTTCTATGTCTGGGATCCAGGGTTCAAGGCTGGATGGATGATGTCTAATCACCTGGGGTCTAAGTTGGGTCCAGGTGACATATTTTCAAGGTGGGAGATGTCCCTGTATTGTAAACAAGTATAAGTTCTTTATTTATTTATTTATTTATTTATTTTGGTTTTTGGGCCATACCCGGCAGTGCTCAGGGGTTACTCCTGGCTGTCTGCTCAGAAATAGCTCCTGGCAGGCACGGGGGACCATATGGGACACCAGGATTCGAACCAACCACCTTTGGTCCTGGATCAGCTGCTTGCAAGGCAAACGCCGCTGTGCTATCTCTCCAGGCCCAAGTATAAGTTCTTATCCCTAGTAAATAAGAGCTCGTTTTTATACATAAGATTTCCCCCCTTTTTAGTGTGACTTTGCAGGGGGAATAGTGCTACATTATATTGCTGGTGCATTTGGAGGTGGAAAAAGAAAACATGGGGCTGGCGAGATGGCGCAAGGGTAAGGTGTCTGCCTTGCAAGCACTAGCCAAGGAAGGACCGCAGTTCGATCCCCCGGCGTCCCATACGGTCCCCCCAAGCCACGGGCAATTTTTGAATGCTTAGCCAGGAGTAACCCCTGAGCATCAAACGGGTGTGGCAAGGAAGATAAGAAAGAAAGAAAGAAAGAAAGAAAGAAAGAAAGAAAGAAAGAAAGAAAGAAAGAAAGAAAGAAAGAAAGAAAGAAAGAAAGAAAGAAAGAAAGAAAGAAAGAAAGAAAGAAAGAAAGAAAGAAAGAAAGAAAGAAAGAAAGAAAGAAAGAAAGAAAGAAAGAAAGAAAGAAAGAAAGAAAGAAAGAAAGAAAGAAAGAAAGAAAGAAAGAAAGAAAGAAAGGAAAGAAAGAAAGAAAGAAAGAAAGAAAGAAAGAAAGAAAGAAAGAAAGAAAGAAAGAAAGAAAGAAAGAAAGAAAGAAAGAAAGAAAGAAAGAAAGAAAGAAAGAAAGAAAGAAAGAAAGAAAGAAAGGGAGAGAAACAAAGAAAGAGGAGAAAACGGAAACAGGTCACACACCCAAGGGAGAGAAAGAAAGAAAGAGGAGAAAATGGAAACAGGTCACACACCCAAAAAAGATAAAAATAGAAATAAAAATATATGTGCTCACATATATATAAAAGGAACAAAGATTTAAAAAAATGAAATAACAAAGTAATTAAAGGAATAAAATGATGCTATAAACTATCTTATATTTGGGGAAAAGCAGGTAAAGAGGTAGTGCAATACAGGACTTATACTTATGATGGAAGTATAGGTTTCCCCATTGTCTTTTTTTTTTTTTGGTTTTTGGTTTTTGGGCCACACCCGGTAACGCTCAGGGCCTACTCCTGGCTATGAGCTCAGAAGTTGCTCTTGGCTTGGGGGACCATATGGGATGCCGGGGGATCAAACGGCGGTCCGTCCAAGGCTAGCACAGGCAAGGCAGGCACCTTACCTCTTGAGCCACCACCCGGCCCCTCCCCATTGTCTTTTGAGATTTTTTTGCGGTGTGTGGGTTCCCAGGCGCCTTTTCATCTCACACCCTGAACTTCTTGAGATTGGCAAAAGCTTTGTGGCAGGGAGGTCTTGGGAAGAGTTCTTGTTTTGGGGATACTTTTAGAGCTGAGTCTGGTTTCAAGTAGCAGTCCATGTTAGGTAGAGTTGGTAAGGAGGGCCTCACAACTTGAGTCAGCAGGGGAGTTGGTTGCCTTTTCTTGCCGGGGCGAGGTGTGGGTTTAACTGGGTGTCCCTTCAATTGGGTGCTGAGTATTGGTTCGTTGGGGTAGGAGGTCAGTCTTGATGCCTAATAGATTAAGAACTGAGGGTGAAGAATTTTAATAAGGTGGGAAATATGGATGGGATTGAAGAGTGAAGGGATAGTCAGATTTCCAAAGGGGGGAAAAGAGAAAGTATATGCAAGGGGCAGGAAAGAAGTAAAGAGAAAATACATTAAAAAGAAAAAAAGAAGAAGAAAGAAAGAAAGAAAAAAAGAGAAAGTAGTGAGAAGAGAGGAGGAAAGGGCAAGGGAATGCTAGTTTGCTTGAATGTGTTCGATGAGTGGGGCCTGTAGAATGAATGAGTCTGTAGGTCACAGTTGCTGTTACGATATTCTGGCTGGTCACATGTTTCAAGTCTTAAAGAAGGTATAACCTAGAGATAAAGTGAATGTTAAAGAGTTTTCTCGGGAAATTCTCGTAGTGCAAGATGGGCATGGTATCTTGTGTGACTGGGCCCCGAGATGCCATCTTAGTTTGTCCACCCTTTGTATCCAAGAATGCCTGTGGACAGAAAATCTGAAAGGTTATTTTAAATATAGTAAGATTAAGGTATTAAAACATATTGTTATGAGATGTTTCCGTTGGAGTCAGTGATTTCCCATGGTATTCTTTACCTGTAATCCTGTACAAGATCCCTAAGGGATTATTATGGGCCTTTGTAGCAGAAGGCTGATTACATACCTGTTCTCTCTATGCTGCTATTTCTGCTGTTGCTGGTTTCTTTGTGGTATAATGTGTAGTCAAGAGTTTGTGTTGTTCTTCTTTTATGTGTTTTGGGCCCTGATCCCCAGTGTATGTTGACTGGTACAGTGTTTGGAATTTCTACTCTGTTAAACCCTGTTATTTTATTGTTGAGTATTAGTTGTAGATAAGGTGAATGTTCTAGGTGCTTCAGAATAGTGCTATCACTCTGTGTTTACCTTTCATCTTCTTACTTACTTCATTTAACATAATATGTTCTAGGTCCATCCACATTGCTGCAAAGTCCATGATTGTATCATTTCTGACTGCTATGTAGTATTCCATTGTGTATAGATACCACACCTTAATGATCCACTCATCTGTTGTTGGACATCGAGGTTGGTTCCAAGACTTGGCTATTATACTGAGTGCTGCAATAAGTAGTGGGGTGCACATATACTTTGGGATGAATGTCCTTCCAACTTGGGGGTAGATACCTAGCAGAGCAATTGCTGGGTCAAAAGGCAGCTCAATTCTGAGTTCCTTGAGCACTGTTCTCCATAGGGGTTGGGCTATGGGGCATTCCCACCAGCAGTGGATGAGAGTGCCTTTCATACCGCATCCCCGCCAACAGAGGCTGTTTCCATTATTTTTGATGTGAGCTATTCTCACTGGTGTAAGGTGGTACCTCATTGTTGTTTTGATTTGGATTTCTCTGATGATGAATAAAGGCAAGCATGTTTTCATGTGTTTGTTGGCCAACTTTTGGTCTTCCTCAGAGAAATGTCTATTCATTTCATTTTTCCATTTTTTTATGGCTTTATTTGGTTTTGGAAGGCTCAGCTTTCTAAGTGTTTTGTATATTCTTTTATCTGATATGTTGAGTGAAAAGATTTTTTCCCAGTGTTATTGTGTTAAGTAGTGTTTCTTTTGCCATGCAGAAGCTTTTTAGTTTGATATAGTCCCATTTGTTTATGTTTGACGCTAAAGTTCTTGCCTTTGGTGCCCCATCCTTGAAGACCTTTTTGATATATATGTCTTCAAGTGTTCTACCTATTTTATTCTCTATAAACTTTATAGATTCGGGTCTATTTTAGAGGTCTTTGAACCATTTTGAGTTGATTTTTGTATAAGGAGTGAGGTATGGGTCAATTTTGAATTTCTTACATGTGGTTTTCCAGTTGCACCAACACCATTTGTTGAAAAGACTTTCTCTGTTCCATTTTAAGTTCTTGGCTCTTTTGTCAAATATTAGTTGACTGTATATCTGGGGTATATGTCTGGAAATTCTGTTCTAACCCACTGGTCTGAGGCTCTGTCCTTGTACCAGTACCATGCTGTTTTGATCACAATGGCTTTATAGTATAGCTTCAGATTAGGTAGTGAAAATGCCACTCAGCTTCTTTTTTTTTAGTATATGTTTGGCTCTCCTGGGCCTTTTGTGGTTCCAGATAAATTTTATGATTGATTGTGCTAAATATTTAAAGAATGGTGTCTGAATTTGGATCGGGAGTGCATTAAATCTATATAGTAGTTTAGGTAGGATAGTCATTTTGACTATGTTGATTCTACCTACCCATGAGCATGGGATGTTCTTCCATTTTCTTAGGTCCTCTTTAATTTTTTTCTGGAGTGTTTTGAAGTTTCCCTGGTATAGGTCCTTCACTTCCCTTGTAAGGTTGATTCCTAGGTACTTTATATTTTTTGATACTATTTTAAATGGAGTTGTATTTTTGATTTTTCTCTCCTCAACTTCATTATTTGTGTAGAGAAACGCTACTGTCTTTTGTGTATTGACTTTGTAGCCAGTCACTTTGCTGTATTGGTTCATTGTTTCTAGGAGTTTTACTGTGGACCCTTTAAGGTTTTCAATGAGTGTAATTGTTCATAATATGATCTCATGATATGTTGTATTTCTTGGGGTTCTGTTGTAATCTCTCCCCATTCATTTGTGATCCTGATTTGGGTGTTTTTCCTCTTTTTTTGGTGAGTTTTGCCAGTGGTTTGTCTATCTTGTTTATTTTATCAAAAAACCAACTCCTGGTCTCATTGATTTTTTTTGTATTGTTTTCTTAGTTTTTATGTTGTTTATTTCTGCTCTGGTTTTTATTATTTCTTGCCTTGCTTGGATTTCTTTGCTGTTGTTCCAATTACTTGATGTGATCCTTTAAACTGTTGTTTTTGTCATTTTCCTATTTCTTGACATAGGCCTGTATTGCTATGAGTTTCCCCTTAATTACTGCTTTTGCTGTGTCACACAGATTGTGACAGGTTGTCTCTTCATTATAATTTGTCTCAAGGAATCTTTTTATTTCTTCCTTGATTTGCTCTTTGATCCAGCTGTTGTTGAGCAGCATGTTGTTTAATCTCCAGTTATTAGTTTTTCTCCATTGCTTCTTTTGTAGTCAATTTTGACCTCTGTTGCATAGTGATCTGATAGGGTGCTTCTAATGATCCTTACATTTGTGATCTTATATAGGTTAGATTTGAATCCTAGGACATGGTCTATTTTGGAGAAGGTCCCATGTGGGCTTGAGAAGAATGTGTATTCTGTTTTCTGGGGATGGAGGGCACTATAAAAGTCTGTTAGCCCTAGATCTTCTAATTTTTCATTTAGGGCTCTTATGTCTTTGCTGTTTTTCTGTTTGGTGGATCTGTCCAGTGGTGATAGTGGAGTATTGAGATCTCCTACAATTATCACATTTCCCTTCATGTGTTTCTCCAGGTTTGCAAGCAGTTGCCTCACATATTTTGCTGGCTCTACATTAGGTGCATAAATATTGACCAGGGTTAGTACTTCTTGATCTAGTGTTTCCCTGATCATTAAGTAGTGTCCCTCTTTGTCCCTGATCACTTTTTTGAGGTTGAATGGAATTTGATCTGATATATGAATGGCTGTCCCTGCTCTTTTTTGTTTTCTATTAGCCTGAATAATTAATTTCCATTCTTTTATTCTAAGTCTGTGTTTGTCCTGTAGTTGTAGGTGTGTTTCTTTCAGCCAGCAGAAGTCTGGTTTATGTTTTCTAATCCAGTTCTCTACTATGTGTCTCTTAATGGGAGAGTTTAGACTGTTAACATTTAGGGAGATTATTGACAGAGAGGACTGTTGTGCAGTTGTGTTGTGTAGGGTGGTTGTTGTTACAATCAGGGGTTTGGATTGTGTAATTCATCTCTGAGTAGGTCGTTTAGGATCGGTTTTTTTTTTTTTCATAAATAATGCAAGATCATTTTTGTTTGAGAAAGATTTTAGTCTGCCCTCCCATATGAATGAGAGTTTTGCTGGATATTGGACCCTACGTTGGAAATTTCTTTCATTCATGCATTTAAGTATGTTGTTCCACTGTCTTCTTGCTTGAATTATTTCAAATGGGAAATCTGGTTTGATTCTTATGCCCCTCCCTTTGTACTTGAGGGTTTTTTTCTCCCTTATTGCTTTAAGGAGATCATCTTTCTCTTTCTCTTTGTTTTTTTTTTTTTGTTTTTTTTTTTTTTTTTTTTTGCCATTTGGATTACTATATGTCTTGGTGGTGGTTTATTAGTGTCTATTTTATTAGGGACTCTCTTCACTTCCTGGATTTGCACTGAAGTTTCTTTCCAGAGGGTGGAAAATTTCTCTGCTATTATTTCTATGGCTATTTGTTCTTCTCCTTTCCCTATTTCCTCTCCTTCTGGTATACACACAATTCTTAGGTTATTTCTTGTTCATTAGATACTGGACTTTTCTTCCAGTGCTTTGCCTTTTATTTCTTTGTTGGTTTCTTGATTGTTTTTTGTTTGCAGTTTTCCTTCTTCAATGTGCTTCTCCAACTGTGTGTTTCTGCGCGTAAGGCTTGTTACATTGTCTTTTAATTTCTTCCATTCCTTTTGTATGGAATCTCTCATGTTCTTTAACATTTCTTCTTTAATTTGGCTGATTTGTTCATCCATAGATTTCTTATACTCGGTGGCTAGCGTTTCTTTCATTTCCTTTATCAATTCTTGCATTTCTTTCCTCATGGCTGCTTTTAGGTCTCCTTCCCATGGATCTGTGCATTTTGGTGGACTTGGAAACTTACCAGGGTTTGTCTCCATATCTCCAGATGTTAGGGCTCTCCTTAATTTACCCATATTTCTTTGCATTTATTGGTGTGACTTGGAGTGCAGTGCCTTCCAAATTCAGCCTGATTTGGCCCCATGTGGCTTAGAGATGGATTCTCTCCCTGAGCGTGGTTCTAGAGGGGTCTGTTGGGTGAGGTCGCTGAGGTTTGTCTCCTCGTGTGTTCTCTGGTGGGGCCTGATCAGTTGTTTTCCCTTTTGGTGCCAGCTATTGCAGTTCCACTCCTGGCTACAGTGGTGGAGGGTGCTATTGAGCCTAGCTCCTTCGCCCCCCGCCACCTACCTGAGAGTCAGCCCTGGCACTTCCTTCAGTGGGCCTGGTCATTTCCCTCTGCTTATTCCTGCCAACCAGTGCAGTTCCGCTCCTGGCCACAATGGTGAAGGGCACTTTGAGCCTAGGTCCCTGCCCTCTCTCCCCTGTCTGGGAGTCAGCGGAGCTTTGCCCCTCCGGGTCTCAGCAGAAGAAATTCCCTCAATCAGACACCGGGCAGCTACCCTCAGCCCCTGGAGTTTGAGGTCCACTTCTGGGCTCAGGGGGGCAGGCTGCTGTAGCCCACCCAAAGGTCAGGGGAGCGGTCCCATGCTCCCCTCTGTTCCACAGATCCCAGCCTGTCTCACTGGCTCCGGGCCAGCATGAGGGGTACCTGGGGTGCTCAGTCCCTCACCAGCTTCTAGGCCAGTCTGTGGGTTCAGCGCGTGGCTCCCAGATACCTTCTTATAAGGGAAGAATGAAGTTGAGCAATGGGCCCTAGGCAAGCATTCTGGCTTCTATCTCGGTGTCAACAATCTTAGGATGAGAAGAAGCTAAATATTATTCAGAGTGAGTGACAATTCAAGAACAACCAAAGTAGAACATCATATCTGCAAAGTCAGTCAGGGAGATACAGCTCTACAGCAAAGTTTTATATCGTTAGGTGTTGGAGCAACAGGCCGATATGAGAAAAATCAATGTTCTAGGGAAAACTTTGAGCTGCCTCATGGAAAGGTAAGCACTGCAAAGAGGGATGACAAAAGCAAACAAAGGCTCTGGAGTTTCCCAGGAGCACTCACGTACAAGACGAGCAGAATAAGAGGCCTGTGGGACAAGGAACATTGTATATAAAGGCAGAAACAGAATATACAACCAGACCTGCAAAAGCTTATATCCACCTGGGCCCTCCAAAGCAGACTCAGAAATCCTCAGTACAACCTTTCTGCTATGAGTGAGGCAAGGTGAGGACATACCAGCGAAGGGTAGTGAAGACTGGAGAATGGTGTGATGCAGACCTTGCTGTCCCCACTGCTATCAAGATAGATCAGATGCCTTAAGATCTAGATATCAGAATGGGTAAAAAAAAAATATCTTGAAAGAGAAAATGAATGCTAACAACCTGACTTTGGGTGGGGGCAGACACATGGTGACACTCAGGGGTTACTCCTAGCTATGCACTCAGAAGTCACTCCTAGTTTGCAGGACCATATGAGAGGCGGGGATGGAATTCTGTTGTGTTGGACACGAGTCGGTCCTGTGTCAGCCCGACGCAAGGCAAATGCCCTATCACTGTGCTATATCATTCCCAATAACCTGACTGTTGAGAGAGTAACTTTCCTTTAGTTAAAAAAAGAAAGGACTTTTTTCTACCTTCAGAAGAATGGGATTCCAAGGCAGAGGTTGAGAGCAGTTTAAAGTATAGATGATACATCTGGGACTTTACATCTTTGAGTCACTCCCAGTGTGTACCTTCACCTCTCTGATCAGTTCCAGGTTTCAGTGATCATCCTGCAGACTGAATTCTTGAAGGAAAACCTGGCCCCACTCTGAGTGACTTCTCTAATCTCCTAGTCAGAGTCTGGGTAGGCACTAGATCACTCCCCTCTCTGAGCCTCTGAAGTCCCTGCTTCTGCCAGACAAGAATTTTTTTGAACAAATAAACATAATAATGTCATAATAATGCCTACGTGCTTCATTATACCTTTCTCACACTGGTGAGAGTGGGAGAAGATAAGGTTTAGACTCTTGTTCCAATATTTCTTTCCATACATACGATGCATATGAGAGAACAAAGAAAATTGGCACAGTTGGGGCCAGAGAGATAACACAGAACATAGGGCACTTGCCTTGCATGTGGCCAACCTAGGTGCAATCTCTGTATGGTTGCTTAAACCATCTAGTTGTGACCCTTAAGAACAGAGCCAGGAACACAGAGTCCTAAAAACTGCTGGATGTGCTCTCCCCCCATATAAAAAACCAAGAAAGGATAAAAGAAAATGTATCATTTCTCAGTTGATTCTGCCAGTCTAATAGTATCGGTGAAAACAACACAATTCATAATTTCACAACTTTTAACTTACAGTTTTTAACTTACAGTTGTTTCTAATAGTCATATCACTTAAAATTCTGATGTAATCAGGATCAACAGTCGGCCATTCAGAAAACTGGCAAAAACACTTGTTTATAAAACACTTTGGTGAGATGGTTCAGAGCTAGGTTCCTGCAGTGTGGTACTGTCTATAGAACACTAGTTAGGATGTGATTTTACTTTAATAAATTAGTCTGTTACTGTTGGCTGAAGTCCAGCAGAGGTCCTCAAACTAAGGCCTGTGGGCCACATATGGCCCACTGAGACATTTATCCAGTTCTCTGGGAGTTTTTGCTGCTGCTCCCTGTCCTGCTTAACAGCAAACTCATACTAGGCCCGCAGTGTGCATGTGTGGGGTGTTTGCTGACTCTCCTCCTTTTCTCTTTTCCTTGATTCCTCTTCTTTGTCTCAGGCAGGGTTTCTCAAAATACAGCACACCCAAAATGGGCCCATTGTTTCCATTGAAATACTAAAAAGTTTGTTGACTTAACTTGGTCTTCATTTTTAATATTGTATTTGTTTCCATTTTATTTTTTTAACTTCAAAATAAGATATGTGCAGTGTTCATAGAATCTGTTCATATATTTTTAAAACTAGAGTCTGGCCCTCCAATGGTCTGAGGAACAGTGAATTGGCCCCTGTTTAAAAAGTTTGGGGATTCCCTAGACTAGAATCTCCTGGTTTGGAAACCCAGAACTCCTTTGACTCCTGATATCCAGCAGCATAAGCACCTACATTTGTGCATTGATGCTTCAAGTTCCACTATAATGACCCAATAATATCTGTGTGATCAGTACATTGCAAACGTGTTGATTTGCATCATCACTAATAACACTGAACTTGGGATAGTCATTGCTTTCAAAACAAACAGTGACGAAACCTGTCTGTGAGGGACTATGCTCACCTCTTTAACAGAAATTAAAGACTCAAGTATATTCCCAACGAAAACAGCTAGAGAACACTTTCTCTTCCCAAAATAGTATTTTGCTATTAAAGTCATATTTCGCAACTGTCCTTAATTTAACTAGAGGGTTTCTGTTTGTTTTGGTTTTGGGGCCACATCAAGCTTAATCCTGAATCTGTGCTTAAGGATCACTCCTGGTAGACTTAGGGGACCATATGGAGTGCTGGAATTGAAACGGTCAGCCATGTGCATGGCAAAAACCCTACCAGTTACATCATGGAGCATCTTTAAACTCAATTATTTAATTCTTATTTATTTATCTAGGTTTTGAGGTCACACCCAATGATGCTCAGAGGTTACTCCTGATTGTGCTCAGAAATCACTCCTGGGATGAAATCATAAAATTTTCCTATCATGAATGTACATGAAATCTATTATGCTGAGTGAAATAAGCCAGAGGGAGAGAATTAGACACAGAATAGTCTCACTCATCTATGGGTTTTAAGAAAAACAAAAGACATTATTGTAACAATGCCAACAGAGATGAGGGTTGGAAGGACTGGCTCTCCATGCAAAGCTCACCACATAGAGTGATGAGTTTAATTAGAGAGATGACTAAACTAACTATCATGACAATGTTAATGAGTGAGAGAAGTAGAATGCCTGCCTCGAATACAGGCAAGCATGGAAAAGAGGGAGATGGGGGGCATTGGTGGTGGGAAGGTTGGACTGGTGAAGTGGGGTATTCTTTTTATGGCTGAAACCCAACTACAATCATGTATGTAATCATGGTGCTTAAATAAAGGAAAAAAAGAAATCATTCCTGGTAGGCTAAGGGGCTAATATGTGATGCCAGACATTGAGCTCGGGTCTGCCACATGCAAGACAATGCCTTCTCCTCTGTGCTATTGCTCCAAGAACCTAGACTTTACTGTTGTCTAAAAAGAAACATTTTAGTAGTAATTTTATATAATTTATGGTTTTGAGATTTCCATTCTACCACATATCAAAAAATTAAGGAAAAATGGTGAAATTTGGTGAGTTTGGATTAGCATCCACTGAAGTGGCCCAACAATAATTTGATGTTCCTGAAACTTGTACAAGTGCTACTGGGATATAAGGAATCCAAGGAAAGAAGGAAGATGTAACTTCTGAATTGTGTTTTTCTTACATATCTTGTCTGTCACCTACAAACAGGAATGTATAGATCTTTGTTGGGTCAGTGGTGAACCTATGCGAAAGAGAAGAGTTCAATTCACCAGCTAACAAACAAAAGTATCACCCCACAGCACAAGGTGTTGCCTGGTAATCGAAAGTGCTAAAGTGAGTACAAGAAATAAAATTTAACACTTGTCATTTCATAAATCACTATTTTTAACTTCCTTTTTCAAATATGAAGCCCAGCATGGAATACCTGAGATATTGCATAATGTTTCAGAGCAGAAATTACAAATGACTAGCTGAACCCTTACTCACAATGACCAGAAGAGGGCATCGAGCACAAATGAATAAAGTTCTGCCAATTTGGGATTTGAAAGTCTTCTTTGACTGGACTATCTGAACATACAAATACATTTACTATATGTGTCCATTTGCAAACTTCTTTTGAAGTAATCAAATTATTGTCATTACACATTTTCTTTTATTCTATTCTTTACCATGCATTGCCCAGGTGACTGAGTTACCAATTTTCCTAGGAACAAATTCAGAAAGTACAAAAATGATGCATTTTTGTAGATGATTTGCAAAGCTGAACATTTTAGAGAAATCAAAGTGTCATCCCAGTCTTCAGAAGAGGTAGCATATTTACTAAAACCTGTGAAGAAAGACTTCTAACTAAATCTCTTTTCATTTCTTTCTTTTTTCTTTATTCTTTTTTAAAGTTTGGTCCACATCTAGCTGTTCTCAAGGCTTTCTCCTGGCTCTAAGCACAGAAATTACTTCTGGTGAGTTCAGTGGACCAAATGGGATGCCAGGACTCCACCCAGGGTTGGCCACATGCAAGGCAAATACCTTACCTGTCGTCCTAGCACTCACATGCCATGTTTCTATTTCTTACACATGTATACCATCAACGTCAGTTGGTGAGCCAGGAATTCACCTCTTAGTACAATAAAATGGGAAAAAGAATATTATTATGTCATAAAACAAAAAGGAAAACTAATTCCCAGAATAAAACAACTTGAATTCTCTTTGTTCCCTTTTAGGCTTTTCTCAGACATAAACAATAATAAATTGGCCAACCATATTCTTCAGCCATATAATTTTCTTTCTCCTCAAAAGGGACACTCCCTGGGAATAGTGTACACTCCTTGCAAAAGTACAAATAACTTCTAATTTCAAAGCCCTTTCAACACAAAAAGAAAGTATGTCACCTCCAACAAGCACAAAGTGTAATCTTTTCCAATAGGACTTGAACCATTGTCTTATGATCCATGAAAATAATACATATCAAGATTCTTTCACAAACTTTGTTTTATTTTGAAGCCCTCTTTTATAGCTGTGGAGAAAATAACCATATTGATGAACCATTTTTCCAAAACAAAATCAACTTGCCTTTAATTTTAACCCAAAAGTAACTCCCCATCTCCACTGTTTTAGAAATAATAACACAGAACTAGAGACTAATTTTCTCAGAGAGTTATTTAGAGGGACCAAATGTCCCAACTGTGGGGAAATTAGTTCCATTTACAGGCACTGGTTTTCATACCTCAAGTCAGCTACAAATTTCAAAATTTCACTCTTCTAGAAGAGATTTCTATAAGCCAAACAAATTATAGTTTAATTTGTACCACAGTAAGTGTAAGCAGCTTTAGCTCAGGGACTTAATTATTCAAAGGAAAGACATTTTGTTCTTGGCTGACAATTCATTTTCCATTCATTAACAATAGTAACATTATTGAGTAACTTCGATGTGCCACTAGTCTCTCAAGTTTCTTCTGAGTAACTGCTATGTGTCACTAGCCTCTTGAACTTTTTTATAAGATAGTTTCTATTATTCTCATTTTCCAGAAGAAAAAAATTCAGAAGCTCAAAGACCTAAAGTTACAAAAGATTCATGATAATGGCAGAATTGGCCTTGGTTTTAAGCCTGGCTCTCAGGAGTTATTCAAGAAAGTGCACAGAAGACCATATGCAGAGCCCACTATAAAACCCAGGTCAGTCACATGCAAGGCAAACCCCTTAACCAATATGCTATTTAACTGCTCCACCAGTTCTGTCTTCTAAACCTTGATGCTTCCACTATACCCTGCTTTTTAATTGCATAAAATATTTTTTCAAACTAAAACATATGTCATTTTCTGCTAACAACAATCTTCTTCATTTTATATTTCTCAATTTGGAGCAGAAAAGGGCTAAAAGTAAATCCCTAGTGTTCTTGGTGAGAATTAAAGAGTGCTAAGAAATTTTACTATCAAAAGTCTATTCAGAGTTTGAGCCTGAAGCAATAGCACTGTAGGTAGGCTATTTGCCTTGCAGGAGGCCAACATGGTTTGATCCCTGCATCCTACTGGAAGTGATTTCTGAACACAGACTCAGGAGTAATCCCTGAACACCAGGTGTGACCCCAAAACAAACAAACAAAATTCCATTCAGATTACAAATACAGATTACTGAATACAGAGTAATAGCTATCTACACTTTATTTTTTTTTAATTTCTTTATTTTAGTTTTTTGGGTCATACCCGGTAGTCTCAGGGGTTACTCCTGGCTCTACACTCAGAAATCACTCCTGGCAGGCTCGGGGGACCATTTGGGATGCTGGGATTCGAACCACCGCCCTTCTGCATAAAAGGCAAACTCTCTACCTCCATGCTATCTCTCCAGCCCCCTATTTCTTATTTTTAATTATTTTATTTTATTTTTTTATTTAATGAGTATTTGATTTCCTTGCTTTTGCCCATCTCATTTCCATAAATAAAAGCGCACAACTTAGGGTTCCAAACTTGGCTTGGAGAAAGATGCTCAAGGGATGGATGTGAGACTACATGAGCCTAGCCCGCTACCTACAATTTTTAAAGATATGTTTATTATTCATCAAACAGTATGGTGCTTAATCTATTTATTTGATTTTAACCTAGTTTTACACAATATTATTGCTAGGAAAAATGCTTTATTATTGCTAAATCAAATGCCCTACCTCATAATCAAGTTTTGGAAATAACGACAGTTCCTGTAATAAAATACTAATTTAGAAAATTTAAATAATCAAAAACTAGAGTCAGTGGGAGCTTGTCGCTCTACTGATGATTAACTCCATTTGTTCTCTTAAGATAAGCTACTCCAATGTCTTTTGTTTTATTTTGGGGCCTTAGAACTGCTCATGGTTTACTCCTGGTTCTGCTCTCAGAGATCGCCCCTAGTGGGCTTGGGGCACCATAGGTGGTATTAGGGATTGAACTCAGGCTGTAGAATTGAACTGTGTGCAAGGCAAGCACCTTACCTACTGTGCTATCTCTCCAGTCTGCTATCCCAGTGTCTTGAGAAAAGGAATCTTACACATCCTGCCCTGCTATGTTCTCACCTATGCTATGGTTCATACTTTAGGTTACCCCTGTGTGAGTGCAAGAAAGAGCTGCCTATGGGAAGAGGCATTTCAGAAGACCCCACCCCCACCCACAAGTGACTTGAATCTTCTTAGTTCCTGTCCATACTGCTTACCCTGAGGCCTCTGACCTCTGGGGTGCCAACCACAATGTTCTTTCAATCAAATGGGGTGGTAGAGATGTTCAGCCCCCAGTGCTAGAAATAACTACCTTTTTGAGACAGTGTTGCCCTTTTTGCAATGTGCATGCTGGCAAAAGAAACAGTGCAAGTTTAAGAAGTACATGTTTCAAGCATATAGGAAACTAACCTGCAGCACATCTTAAATTTTCACAATGTTATATATATCAATTACATCTTAAAAATCACAAAAACTAGATAATATCTGACTCTAAACAACTTGAAAGAGACAGAAAAATTTGGGACAAGATAGATAGTACCATGGGAAGAGCATTGTATTGCATGTAGCCAACCTTGAATTCAAACCCCAGCACTCAATATGGTCCCCTGAACCTATCAGGAGTAAGACCTGAGCTCTGCCAAGGTGGCCCCAAACAAAAAAACTTTTATACCTCAATTAACCCATGGCTGACAGAACTGCTAAAATGACATATTTGAGAACAATAAACACCCACAATTAGCTAAAGCAACCCTTATGAAAAAGAAGATGAAAGGCATCATTTTCCCCATCTTTAATTGTCCTACAAAGCAATAGACAATAAAACAGCATGGCTTGGAATAAAGATAGACCCTCAGATCAATGGAACAGACTTGAGTATTCAGAGAATGTTTCCCAGACATACAATCAATTAATCTTTGATAAAGGAGCCAGAAACGCAAAATGGAGCCTCTTCAACAAGTGGTGTTGGCACAACTGGTCAGCCACATGTGAAAAAAAGCTAACTCGAAACTCCATCTAAAACATGCACAAAGGTCAAATCCAAGTAAATTAAAGACCTTGATATCAGACCCCAACTCATAGGTATATAGAAGAACGTGTAGGTAAAAAAAAAAAAAAAAACTCCATGACATTGAGACTAAAGGCATCTTTAAGGAGAAAATAGCACTCTCCAAACAAGTGAAAGGAGAGATAAACAAATGGGACTAAGTTAAGCTGAGAAGCTTCTGCACCTCAAAGGAAAGAGTGACTAGGATACAAAGGCCACCCACAGAATTGGAGAAACTATTCACTCAATACCCATCAGATACAGGGCTAATATCAAAGATATACCAGGTACTGACAGAACTTGAAAGAAAAAAAAACATCTACCCATCAAAACTGGGGAGAAGAAATGAACAGTCACTTCCTCAAAGAAAAAATACAAATGACCAAAACACACATGAAGAAATACTCCACATTACTAATCATCAGAGAGATGCAAATCAAAACAACCATGAGTTACCATCATACATCACAGAGAATGTCACACATCACAAAGAACTGGAACAATAAGTGCTGGTGGGGATGTGGAAAGTAACTCTCGTTCACTGCTGGGAATGGTGGGGATACCATCTAGTCCAGCTTTTATGGAAAGCAATATGGAAATTCCTCAAAAAACTGGAAATTGAGCTCCCATATGACCCAGCTATACCACCCCTAGGGATATACCTTAGGTTAGGAAGACAAAAACACAATACAAAAATGTGTTCTGCACACCTATATTCATTGCAATTCTATTTACAATAGCCAGAATCTAGAAAGAATTCAGATTCATATCAACAGATAAGTGGCTAAAGAAACGGTGTACATATACACAATGAAATACTATGTAGCCATCAGGAAAGATGAAGTTATGAAATTTTCCTATACATGGATGGACATGGAAACTATTATATTGCATGAAATAAGACAGAGGGAGAGAGATAAACACAGAACAGTCTCACTTATCTATGGAATTTAAGAAAAATAAAAGACAGCACGTATGTTAATAAGACCCTGAGACAATAGAGATAAGGGTTTGAAAGCCTGGCCCCATGATATGAAGCTTACCATAAATAGTGTGAATGCAGTTAGAGAAATAACTACACTCGCAACTATCAAGACAATGGTAGTAAGTAAGAAAATAGAATGCCTATCTTGAATACAGGCAGGGAGTGTGAGAGAAGGAAAATGAGGCATTGGTGAAGAGAAGGTTGCACTGCTGAAGGGGGCTGCTGTTTTGATAACTAAAATCCAACTACAAAATGTTTGTAATCGTGGTGCCTAAATACAGATAATATAAAAATATAATAAAATAAATATCGGGCCTGAGAGATAGCACAGCAGTAGGGCGTTTTGCCTTAGATGCTGAAGGACATTGATTTAAATCCCAGCATCCCATACGGTCCCCCGAGCCTGCCAGGAGCAATTTCTGAGCATAGAGCCAGGAGAAACCCCTGAGCGCTGTCAGGTGTGACCCCCAAACCAAAATATAAATAAATAAATAAATATCACACCAATAAAATTGATATATTTGATATATTCTCATAAGGCAAAATCCCTGAGTTGATTGAATTAGGAGGGATATAGTTGTCATCTAGAAAGAAAACAAATTGGAATACTAACCTCACTCTTTAACACCAAAACAACTGCATTTTTTAAAACAATTTTTATTTTGACCATAGTGGATTACAAATATTTCACAGTAATATTTTAGGTACATAGTGGCATTGAATCAGGGACATTCCCTCCACCCCTATTCCCAGCATGCATCCCATATTCCCCTCCTTTCCCCACCGGGCTGCTAGTATAAGTGATTCCATCTGTGTCTAGCTTGTAGATCGGGTATCGATTCTGTTGTTGTTGGCTTTGGTTTTGGTGTTTAAGTCTGATCATTTTTTTAATTTTTACTCAATGTTCATATGCCTGTTTTGGTCTTGGTACCATCCATTATTTTCCCCTCAATTTATGAGACAGAACAAGATGATTCAAGTTATGTGGTTTTGTTTGAAGGAAAGAAAAAAAGGGGGGGGGACAAAGAATTTGAGTTTTAAAGGTAACAATGAATTGAGCTCATGTATGTTCATTAATTAAAATTAAAAGGGGGAAGATAACTAGAAGGTATAGTCATTTCCAGAATCTAATAAATGTAGCACAATTAAAAACTTTTTAAAGTTTATTTGCTCTTCACTGTTCTCTACATTTAGGCACAACCTGAGTAATAATTTGAAAATAAATTAGCCCATTCAAATAACTGCTTTAGATTAAATTTTATTCTTAAGGGTCTTACTTTATTATTACTCACTCTTGCACTGTGAGTTTCTACTAATTCATTCTATACTTTGCCAACTAGAAAAGAATAACAAGGAAATTCTGTGTCAACTAAAATTCAGTGAGAGAAAAATGTCCAAGTCTAGGTCTAGACATTGTTGGCTACAAATTATGCATTAATGTTGTCTGAATGAGCACTAACCCTCTAGTTCTTATCTTCCTGTGTTTCAAACACCTTTTTGGCTGTGTCTGGACTATGTGGTAAGTTCATATGTGTTCTTAAATAAATGACTACTTTCTTGACATGACCAAAAGATTGTCTTGGTGTCTATATGTCTTAAGGGGCCAGAGTGATAGCACAGTGGTAGGGCATTTGCCTTGCATGCTGCTGACCTGGGATGGACCCAGGTTTGATCCCTAACACCCCAAATGGTACCCAAGTCTACCACGAGCAATTTCTGAACACAGAGCCAGGAGTAACCCATGGGTTCTGCTGGGTGTGACACCCCCCTAAAAAAATACAATCATATAAATGATTTATTACTGCAATATAAAGAACACAAATGCAAGAAGTGGAAAAGAGAAGCATAAGAAAAAGTGGAATCATTCACTAGTTAGTGAAATCAGCATTCACGTTAAACATACGTGCTGTTTCTTGAATTTGCTGTGTGAATGTATAGATAATGTCTCCTGCTTCCAAATCTAGAGTTAAAGTTATTCAGTAAAATGCCTGGCATTCTAAGAAAAAATTCCACTAGTACCAATTACTGTACTTGGCAAGAGTCCTAGTAATACACGACTAGAACTTTATGTTTTTGTTGATTTAAAAAATAAGGTTCTAAAACATTTTTCAGATTTATTGCTATGAACAAAAATGTATTAGCAAAGCCTAAGGGGAAATAAAATAAATCACTTAGGTTAACTATGTTCTAAACCAATGGACTATTTCATTGTAGTCTAAATATAATTTAGTCTCTGTCCCTAAATGACCTGGTCTCAAATAGTAAACATAAAGAAATAAAATCTCTATTGTTTCTCTGTGGGATAAAATGCCTAAAAAGTATTAGTGCATTCTTCAAATAATTCTTTTTTAAAAATGTCTACATATTTTTGTGGTGTAAAGCATTCAACTCAGGTCCACTGACCTACATGCACTGCACCATGTTTCATTAAGATTATTCTCTGTCAAGGTGATTCTTTTGGCTTTGAGTGCTTTTTTCATAAAAAAAAAATGATCACGTCAGTTAAATTCTTCATATAAAATAAGATCTGAGCGATAAGAATCGTTTTCTCTTTGGAAGAAAAGACAGGTGAGCAAAGATATGAATATCAGTTAAAAAAGTTCTAATTTTTCTCTGATGATGTCATGTGTTCAACTACTTAATACTCATCAAACTTCACAGTGCTTCTCTCTTCAGAGACTGGTCAGACTGGCTTCTGGCCAAGAACACAGGAAAATGCAACCCAGGCAGTGTCCATGTAAATTCTTCCTCAAAACTCAGAAAGGAAAAATGTCAGCTTTAAGATTTTAACTCCCACCTACCCATCCTGTGCCTTTTTATTTTATTAAATGAGGATAGTTTAATCTTTAGAAATTTTTTTCATACCCTGATTCTTTTCATTGCCTGAGCAGTTGACTATTTGCACCAACAGGACTAGGCAAAACCAATGAAGCTTTGAAAAATCAAGAATGGCCTGGAAATTTTCTCCTCCCATTCCCATTCTAGGTACTATAATCTACAGAGCTGAGTGTAACCCCATTCTTCCTGTGTAACTTGATCTTACCTGCAAGACCCTCCCACTCCTGGGAGGGGTCTTGGGGAGATTATAAAAGGTTTTGCCTAAGGGGCAAAAGGGGATTTTGCCTGGATGGAGGTCAGAGGAGACATGGCTGAAAGAAGTTAAGGCGCAGGGCAAGCTAAGAATGGCATATGCTTAAATAGGTTTATAATATAGGCCACACTTGATGGCCAGGGCAAATAAAAATGTTATCTCTCTGGAAGCCTGCCTGTGAGTGAGTTCTATACCGCCGTTCTCCTGGACCCAGATATCCACCAGCTGAAGGGGGTTGGAGAGCTACGTGGCCTGGGATGGCAGAGAAAGGTCCCTCCATCACCATTCACCACTAGTGAATCCAAGCCCATCCTAAGGGCTATGATACTTAAAAATCTTAATGATCTCAATAAGAGGCTATTCTCTCAATTGGCAAAATGAGGTTCCTTTGCTCAGATATCTCTTGCACATGGTTTTTTCCTTTATGTCATTTTCCCAGTGACATAATATTAGTTTATAGGAGAGTAATTGTTTATTTGTTTATTTTTGTTTTGGTGGCCAAAACTGGCTGTGCTTAGGGATCAGGGCTCTGCACTCAAGAATCATTCCTGGAGCTGCTTGAGGGACTACATGAGATGCCAGTGATCAAGCCTGGGGTTCATGTATACAAATCAAGAACCTTAACCCTTGTATGTAATGTTACAATACCATACCCAACACGAAAGTGCCAATTTCCCTCTGTCATAATTCATAGGTCACTTTTTGTTCACCTCCCCTCCCCAACCTCAGATCTGTCATAAGAAATTATGTCATAAGAGATTCATTGGACACTTTGTATGTCTTTGCTTTGTTTATTTATACATCACATACGAGTGACCTCTTGTATGTATTTTTTTTTGTTTTTGGGCCACACCCGTTTGACGCTCAGGGGTTACCCCTGGCTATGTGCTCAGAAATCGCCCCTGGCTTGGGGGGACCATATGGGACGCCGGGGGATCGAACCGCGGGCTTGTAAGGCAGACACCTTACCTCTAGCGCCACCTTCCCGGCCCCTCTTGTATGTATTTTTATTTTTTCTTCTGACCTACATCACTTAACATTATGCTTCACTTTCCATCCACGTTGTAGTAAAACATAAGATTTGCCTTCTCATGGGACCGGAGTGATAACACAGCGGTAGAGCGTTTGCCTTGCAAGCAATCCAGGACCATCCAGGACAGACAGCGGTTCGAATCCCAGCATCCCATCTGGTCCCCAGAGCCCCAGGAGCGATTTCTGAGCGAAGAGTCAGGAGTAACCCCTGAGCGCTACCAGGTATGACTCAAAAACAAAAAGAAACAAAGATTTGCCTTCTCTGATAGATGATAGATGACTAATGTGTATGAGCATTGCGTATTTACATTTCATCTATCTTTTTTATCTACTCATTTGTCATTAGTATTTGAATTGTTTCCAATATCAATGTTACAATAAACATAGGTGTACATATACCTTTATTGTATTCATGGTTTTGTGTTATTGAGTTTGAAACCTAGGAATGGAATGATGATCATATGATTTCTATTTTAATTTGCTTGTTTGTTTGTTTTTTGAGCCACACCCAAAAGCGCTCAGGGGTTACTCCTGGCTCTCTGCTCAGAAATCACTCCTGGTAGGCTCAGGGGACCATATGGGATGCCGGGATTCGAATCATGGTTGGTCCCAGGTCAGCAGCTTGCAAGGCAAACGCCCTACAGCTGTGCTATCTCTCCGGCCCTCTACTTTAATTTTTATGGTAGTCTCCATACTGTCTTCCCCAGAGGATGGATCTGTAAACAGTTCCAAGAGTGACAAAGAGTATCTTTCTTCCACATCCCCACCAGCAATTTATTTCTGTCCTTTTTGGTATGTCATTCTCACTGGTAAATGACATTCTCGTTGTCACTTTGATTTTTAGCTTCCTCAGAATCAGTTATGATGAGTTTTTTTTTTTTTTTCATATGCCTGTTGGCCATATGCATGTATTCTTTGGAGTAGAGTAATAGACTTCTCACTTGAGAGCAAACTACTTCAGGAGAATTACTCAGACTTACCTCAACCCTTCCTCAGTCTTCCCAGGGTCTGGGAGGCTGGGAAGTTGGGGCTGGAGGTTGGGGCAACACATGACTCATTCATATGTTATGTTCCTGCAGGCACCAGGGCAGCTGCATGGTGCCCTTGGTCCACTTTAGCCTATTGAGCTTCACTAACCCTAACATTTTAGGGTGATTCTGGGAAAGTGTAATACAATTCAAGTATGCTTTATGAGTTCTCAAGTGTAAGAAAGTTTAATAAAGATTCTTAATCTCTCCTCTCAGGAACTTAAATCCGTTTCTCAGAGCCTAAATCGTTCTCTATTGCCCCCTAGAGGATATTGTTTTCGTGGTTTTCTGTAAGAATGCAAAGGGGAGGGCCCGGAGAGATAGCACAGCGGCGTTTGCCTTGCAAGCAGCCGATCCAGGACCAAAGGTGGTTGGTTCGAATCCCGGTGTCCCATATGGTCCCCCGTGCCTGCCAGGAGTTGTTTCTGAGCAGACAGCCAGGAGTCACCCCTGAGCACCGCCGGGTGTGGCCCAAAAACCAAAAAAGAAAAAAAAAAAAAAAAAAAGAAAAAAAAAAAAAAGAATGCAAAGGGGGGGGGGGCAGCCACAATTTTTACCCACTCACAGTTGTAAACTTGACATATAAACTCCAGCATTTCTCTCTCCTCCCACACACTCATTCTAGAGCAATGAAAACATCTACTATGGAAAGGGAAGCATTTTATGGTTTTAAGCCCAATGGACCTATAGGAAATGCTTTTCTGTCTTCAAATAGTCGGTGAAAGCAGTTTCAAAACCATTATTGGACCACACCTAAAATTCCGATTCTTGGGTTTCTAATGAGACACATCTCATGAATTTCTGAAATTCTTAATAGCAAGTAGCTGAATCAGAAAACTCCACAAAATACCAGTTTGATTTAAAGACTCCCAGTGCAAGTCCTGTCCTGAAAATATGAGATTTGTTGCTCTTGTTTTCTGGGAGTAGAGGATGTTGTTTTGCTTTTGTTTCTGGGTTGTTTTTTTATTTTGTTTTATTTTTCAGTTTTGAGTCACACCTGAACAAAACAAAACTAGACTAACTCATGAAACCACATCATCTTATCATCTTATTGGGTCAGAGTAGTAGCTTAAAGCAGAGGTCTCAAACTCAATTTACTCGGGGCCGCAGGAGGCAAAGTCTGGGTGATCCTTGAGTGCAAAGTCAGTAGTAAGCCTTGAACATTGGGGGTGTGTGACCCAAACAACTAAAACAAAACAAAACAAAAAAGATTACTCTAGGGCAGGGCCACAAAATGTTGTATGGAGGGCCGTTTGTGGCCCGCGGGTCGCGAGTTTGAGACCCCTGGCTTAAAGAATGCCCACAGTTCAGGTTCAATCCCTAGCACCCTAGTACCATAAACACTGAAACAAATGTCCCCTAATACTTCTGACACTAAGTTTACATGTAGCTTCTGAGCAGGGCCAGTTGTGCTTACCAAATCCAAACAAACAAAGAATAGTTTTATGGTTATCTTTTTGTTTAAGAAATATTATAAACAGAGAAAAAGTCTAAGAATTCAGTGTTTGGTAAGAATGGATTTTAACCCAAGCTAGTGAATACTATCACTAAATCAAGCTTAAGACTAATTATACATTTATAATATTATGATCTACAACTTAACAACTTCTCTAGTACCTACGTCTACAGAAGACTTCATAGGCTTTTAGTATTGTTATAAGCCCCTTGGAATGATATTGGTTCTGAAACAATTTCCTTCTTAACTGCCTTCCCAAATTTCCTCTTTTTTAGTTATTCTATGAAAATCATGCAGGTTTGGGATCAGTGTTTAGTTCTAGTGATGATGATATACTAGGCTTAAAATGAAAAAAAAGAAGTCACATGTAATTCAAATAGAACCTGGGCTTCTAACTCTGCAGTTAGAAAATTCAAAAAGGCATTTTGGTGGCAATCAACTCAATACTTTAACTCAGTCTCCAAGAAAAATCAAGAATCTTTAAGATAAGAGTTTTCATTACAAGATTCTTTTAGACAACACAATTAGCCTTCAAATATATAGCTAATGTGAAAGAAATATTGAGTTTTAAAGACATATTTCCACTTTCATACAATATTATAGGACAGCACCAAGAAATTGTGTTGTAATTTCATGAAAAAGACATCTCTATTAAAAATGATTAGGTCGGGCCCGGAGAGATAGCACAGCGGTGTTTGCCTTGCAAGCAGCTGATGCAGGACCAAAGGTGGTTGGTTCGAATCCCGGTGTCCCATATGGTCCCCCGTGCCTGCCAGGAGCTATTTCTGAGCAGACAGCCAGGAGTAACCCCTGAGCACCGCTGGGTGTGGCCCAAAAACCAAAAAAGAAAAAAATGATTAGGTCGAATGCAATGTTTTACTTAGGGGCCCATTGGTGTTAGCAGAAAAATGTATTACTTCCTTCCAAAATAATCTTGAGAAATTCATTTACTGACAAGAAAATTGTCCCAATATGCTCTCACTAATAATTTGTTTATATGATTGGTCATTCGTAGAGGGTTTTCATGTTTTAAGATGTAAAAGTAGCTTGTTCTTCAAGCCTATTTTCTTACGTGAACACGTTTCTCACTTGAATGTCTCTATTTCTTTGCTTACCTATTTCACTCTTGAGAAGCCCATGTTCTCCCTTGAATGTAAACTTCTTCCATTAGCTCTCTTATATCTTTCTAACTAGACCTCAGTGAAATCTATCTTTCAAGTAAAATAAAAAATTTAAATTAAAAAATACCAATAAATACAATGAAAATCTGTGTTGATTCTTTTCACTGGCAGCTAATTGTCATGGATTCCTTTTTCCTTTAAAAAAAAAACAAACCCTTCTTTTTTCTCTTTTAAAAAAAAACAAACCCTCAGGTAAATGTTTAACCAAAAGATATTTTATTTGATTGTTTTATGTGTCAATATAAATCTCTGCAGTACAAGGCCGGAGCATTGCACAAGCAGTAAGGCACCTGCCTTGCACGTGCTAACCTAGGACGGACTGCAGTTCGATCCCCGGCATCCCATATGGTCCCCCAAGCCAGGAGTGATTTCTGAGCGTATAGCCACATCCCTGAGCATCACTGGGTGTGGCCCCAACGCCAAAATAATAAAATCTCTGTAGTAATTTGTGGATTGACTATTTGGTTTGCTGCAGAGATCACTTAAGACATTAGCACTAACCCATGAAAATATGGCTCAAGAGGCAGGGACGTAGTTTTTGCATATGGGATTCCTGGGATCATTCCTGGTATCACATGGTGCTCTCAGCATCACTGGGAGCAATTCTTTGAGACCTGTGCTGAAGTAAGCTCTGAGCAACAATGGATGTGTTTCCCAAACAAACGAACAACCCTCCAAAATAACATGTCAGTATTTGGCAAGCAACAGGGCCTTTTCTTAACCTGCTATTTTTACTAAAAGTCAGAGTATTTTTAAGAGATCGGTCTCATGTAAGACATGTGAGTTCATTTGCTCATGTGAGCAAACCTGCAATGCAAAACTTGGAAATCAATGCTAGTTCATCTTTCTTTGTGTTTGTTTTGGAGCCACACCCAGGAGTTACTTCGAGCTTTGTACACTGCAATCACGCCTGGCAGGCTAGGGGGCACCATATGGGATGATAATGATATACCTTGAAAGCTGCATGCCAGACAAGAGTCCTACACACTCTAACCCCAGAGCTAAGTCATCTTAAATACTCCTCATCTTATTCACAATCTACAATTGCTCAGACACGACTCATCAAGGGCAACTCACTGAACACCCAGTGAGCTGGGTGGAACAAATTGCAGGAATAAAGGAGTCATTTTATCGGTAAAAAGTTTGATCAAATAATTTTTTGGGGGGGTCACATCCGGCAGCACTCAGGCTCTATACCCAGAAATCGCTCCTGGCAGGCTCGGGGGACCATATGGGATGCAGAGATTCGAACCACCATCCTTATGAATGCAAGGCAAATGCCTTACCGCCATGCTATCTCTTGGGCCCCAGATTAAATAATTTTAAAACTACTGTACCAAATGGATTTTGTTTATAGATACTACTTTCACCCTTTCAAAGCAAAGAAACATGAAAATCTTCTGCCTGTGTAAATATGAGGACCTGTAATATGCCAGTTTGGAGCGAGAAAGTTTTAGGCCAGATTCCCCATTCACCTTCCCCAAAACCCTGTCATTTTGGTGAGTGATATTAAGGTTCAAATTGCTTCAGCCTAAGACCTCTTTGGAGCAGACACATAACTATTTTGGTTAAATCTTGCCAGTTTCTCTCTCAAGCGAGTAAATTCATAAGTGTCCCATGCTGAGACAGCCAAAGTGACTTTTCATTTGGCACATTTATTCTGGGAGTGTTATACGTGTTTGTTGAAACCATACTGGGCTGGGACAAAGTATTTTTATGATTACCACTTATTAACGTGTATTGAGAACAGATATTTCACTTGGTCCACACATAGTACATAAAGGAAGTCATCATCCTACAGATGGAAATAAATAGCTTGGATAAATGTGTCACTAGTGAAATTTATATCCTATAGAAATTACAGTTCAGTTGGGAAGACAGACATTGAATGCATAATTCCAGCTGAGGCCAGCTTTTTAAAGAAGTCTAGTAGGAAACATATGTGCAAAAGAGACATCATTTAACTTGTCTTAGGGGTAGGAGAATGTCTCTAAAAAGAAAATACATTTGAATTAAGATTTGAAGAAAGAGACAAAACTTCTGCTCATGCAGAAATAGCCTAAAGAGGACAGGACTAAACAGGACAGCTCCGTCTAGAAAATGCAGTGTAAAGTAGTGAGCTGAGGGCAGATAGAGAACTGAATCTGAAGTAATAGGCCAATCTACTTAAGGTCAGTGAGATTCTCTTCCTTGTATCTGATGACAGGAACAGAAAGGTCAAAGATGTGTAATTAAAATAAAATTCCCACAGGCAACAGTATTCTGTGGTGGCCTTGGTAATGGGAGAAAATATTTAGGAGATTTGCCTAAGAGGGACTTGGACCAAGTTATTTTTATTGTGTGTGTGTGTGTGTGTGTGTGTGTGTTATTTTGGGGTAACATTCAGCAGTGCTTAGGGGCTACTCCTGGTTCTGGGCTCTGGGATTGTTCCTGGGGGTATTAGGAAAACTGTTTTGTGCTGAGAATTGAATGCAAGTTTCTTTCATGCAAATTCCTAGATGCCCAGTATCACAAGGGTAGCTCAGAAAATTTCTAGCACCCTGAGCCTGAGTAACATTGTTTCCTGGGTTCCTCGCATTTTTTTAACTGCCAGCTCATTTGGCTAAGAACTACTGAGCATAGTTTGTGAGCTGTCCTGATCCCAATAAAAAAAAAAAACCAACAAATTACTTCTATTTTATTCATGACCAAAGAAAAGAGCATTTTTATACACACAAATACTAATTCTGCTTTAAGAAAATTTTGTGACAAAATTATTTTAATAGTGAATAAAACATTATAGTTTTTTAAATATTTTATTTTAATGAATTGCTTTATGAATGTTTTCAGTTAAATAGCAAATGGCTATTTTTGGACATCTTAAGCTATTTCCAATATTAAAGTCTGTAAGTGCATTATTCATGTTCTTTCAACAGATGTTGAATAATTGTGATAAAAATTATTATCCCCTCTTTATTTTTGAGTTCACTTTTATTTCAAGTGGCTGACCAGTTGTGCCAACACCACTTGTTGAAGAGGCTTTCCTTGCTTCATTTTGAATTTATTGCCCCTTAATAAAAAATTAATTGATTTTATGTCTGGGGAACATTCTCTGAATACTCAAGTCTATAAATATAACTGGTCAGTCACTTGCAGAAAAGTAAACTCAGACCTACATCTAACACCATGCACAAAGGTCAAATGCAAATGGATTAAAGATCTTGATATCAAACCCAAAACCATAGGTATATAGAATAACACGTAGGTAAAATACTCCATGACACTGAGACTAAAGGCATCTTCAAGGAGGAAACACCACTTGCTAAACAAGTGGAAGTAGAGATAAACAGATGGGATTATATTAAACTGAGAAGCTTCTGGACCTCAAAGAAAATAGTACCTAGGACACAAAACCCACCCACAGAATGGGAGAAACTACTCACCCAATACCCATCAGATGAGGGGCTAATATCAAAAATATACAAAGTACTGACAAAACTTAACAACAACAACAATAACAACAACAACAACAACAAAATCTAACCCCATCAAAAAATGGGGAGAAGAAATGAACAGACACTTCCTCAAAGAAGAAATACAAATGGCCAAAAGACACATAAAAAAATGTTCCACATTGCTAATCATCAAGGAAATGCAAATCAAAACAGCTATGAGGTACCATCTCCCACCACAGAGACTAGCCCACATAGCAAAGAACAAGAATAATCAGTGCAGGAGGGGATGTAGAGACAAAGGAACTCTCATTCACTGCTGGTGGGAATGCTGTCTAGTCCAACCTTTGTGGAAAACAATATGGAGATTCCTCAAAAAACTGGAAATTGAACTCCCATATGAACCAGCTATACCTACTCCTAGGGATATACCCTAGGAACACAAAAATACAATTCAAAAAATCCCTTCTTCATACTTATATTCATTGCAGTGCTATTTACAATAGTCAGGCTCTGGAAACAACCAAGATGCCCTTCAAAAGATTAATGGCTAAAGAAACTGTGGTACATATACACAATGGAACATTATGCAGCCATCAGGAGACATTAAGTCATGAAATTTTCCTATACATGGATGTACATAGAATCTATTATGCTGAGTGAAATAGTCAGAGGAAGAGAGAGACACAAAATAGTCTCACTCAAAAATAAAGACATTATTGTAATAATGCCCAGAGATGAGAGCCAGAAGGACTGGATCACGATATGAAGTTCACCTCAAGGAGGGGTGAATGCAATTAGAGAAGTAACTACACTGACAACTATGGGTGATTGTTAATGAGAGATGTTAGTGAGAGAAGTAGAATGTCTGTCTTGAATACAGGCAGGTGAGCAGGGAGGAAGAAAATTGGGTATATTGGTGGTGGGAGTGTTGCACTGGTGAAGTGGGGGTGTTCCTTTTGTGACTGAAACCTAACTACAATCATTTTTGTAGTTAAGATGCTGAAATAAATGTAATAAAATTAAGTAAAAATTTATTTTTAATCATTTAAATCATTTAATCACTTAAGTTAGAAATAATGTAGAACATAGTATAAAATGTTATAGGTGACTAAAATTTATTATCCACAATAAATTGATTCATTTCTTGATAGAATAAAATATGTATTGTACATATCTATAATGAATGTATGTTAAAATAATATAACAGTCAGCTAAACTACAAGATTATAAAATATCAGTGTGTATTTTAAGGGATGTTTTGAAATGCTTTGATATACAGCAATTAGTTAATTGAAACTTTAATTTTTTGAAGAGTAAGTGTTGGACCATACCCAGTGCTCAGGTGCCATTTTGGGCTCTATGCTCAGCAGTGAATCTTGGTGGTGCTCTGGGAAGTGTATACAGTGGTAATACTAGAAGTGGAATCTGCTAGGTGTCAAATACGTGTTAGCTACTATATTATCTCTTTGTTTCTAGTATGGTACTATCTCCTTTTGTCTTCATCCTAAAATTGCTCATAGAATTATCCCTTGATATCTTGATCTTTTCCTTATTTACATTGACCAGGTCTCTTTCAGCGCCTTCCTATTCTTCTATTAGAACAGTTCTAAGTGGAAGAAAAGTTAATATATAAAAATCAGTTCAATCTCTATCCACTAGTAACCATTTAAATATCTTCACTTTTAATAACCTCAATTTATAAAATACAAAAATCTTGGTGCTTGGGTGGAAGTACAGTGGGGAAGACAGTTGCCTTGCATTCTGCTGGCTTGGATATGATCCTCTGCATCTCCTATGGTTCCCCAGTACTGTCAGGAATGATTCTTGAGCACAGGCCAGGAAATACTCCTTAGCATCACAGGGTGTGACCAAAAACAAAAATGAAAACAAATTAAAAAAATATTTGGACTAAATGCAATGTATGAAATGCAATGCTTTTACATTGCATTGAATGTAATGTAATGTTACAAAATGTAATGTAATGTAATGTTATGTTATAAAATGTTACAAAATGTGTTATAAAAATGAATGCAATGTTAGAAAACATTACTGAAAAAATTTAAAGGACAGAGTAGATGGATCAATACACCACATACATGGATTTGAAGATTTATAGTGTTAACATGTAAATTTTTTGTCTCCAAATTTTATCTTTAGATTCAAAATAGCCTTAACAAGAAATCTAAACATTTTTTGGGGGGTTTTTGGGTCACACCTGGCAGCGCTCAGGGGTCACTCCTGGCTCTACACTCAGAAATTGCTCCTGGCAGGCTCAGAGGACCAAATAGGATGATGGAATTTGAACCACCGTCCTTTTGCATGCAAGGCAAACGCCTTATCTCCATGCTATCTCTCCGGCCCCCAGGAAACCTAAACATTTTTATGCAAAATAGTTTATCATTTAAAATACAATACAACATTTATATATCACATATACAGATATAGTGAAAAGATAAACTCCATAAACGTGGTTAACATTTGTTCTTATACAGAGTTACATTTGTTTTCTTGTGAAAAGAATTTGTAAAATCTAATTTTGGGGAAAGGAGAGGTCTCCTGAGCATGAATAGGAGTGATACCTGCGCTCTGAATATGGGTATAAATCAAAAACAATGAGGAAGAGGGAGAGAGACAGATACAGATACAGACAGACAGACAGACAGACAGACAGACACACACACACACACACACACACACACACACACACACACACACTGAGAGAGAGAAACTGCCCAAGAGTCAGGCAGACAGATCTCTAGACACTTTATTTTATAACTATGTGGCTGCAAGTTTACTCATTTGATTCCCTCACCTGTTTAGCCTTTCTTCACCCTTCTATGTTATAATTTAAAAGGTGACCAATGTAGTCATGAAGAATTTTCAAAATTCAGGTGATTTTTATATGCATTTATACAGTATAAAAACCACTATAAAATTTTTCAAGCTAGTTTTTTTTTTTTTGGTTTTCAGGCCACACCCATTTGATGCTCAGGGGTTACTCCTGCCTAAGTGCTCAGGAATTGCCCCTGGCTTGGGGGGACCATGTGGGACGCTGGGGGGATCGAACCTTGGTCCTTTCTTGGCTAGTGCTTGCAAGGCAGACACCTTACCTCTAGCGCCACCTCGCCGGCCCTTCAAACTAGTTTTTTAATGTATATAAACTATCCAACTATGAACTTTTAATAATTTTGGACTGTATAATACATTGATGATACTAATTATAACAAAATAAGAGAAACTAATTTTGCATATTGAACTCTGTTACTTAGTAGGTGCTGGACGTGTTTGTTTCATGTTTGTTTGTTTATTTCCTGTGTGCCACAGAGAAAAGATATTAATATCTGGAGCAAGGAGGCATGGTGGTGGTTAAAGTTTGAAAAAGAGTTTGCATTATCATGTGACATATCACTCAGTAGTGATTAAACCTCGAAGGATTAAAAATGATTAAAAATGGTTAGTATTGCATGAGATAAAAAATATTTTTATTATTTGGAGAGAATAAACCTAAACTTTTTAAAATTATAAAAACGGGGCCGGAGAAATAGCATGGAGGTAAGGCTTTTGCCTTGCATGCAAAAGGTCGGTGGTTCGAATCCCGGCATCCCATATGGTCCCCCGAGCCTGCCAGGAGCAATTTCTGAGCATAGAGCCAGGAGTGACCCTTGAGTGCTGCCAGGTGTGACCCCAAAAAACAAAACAAACAAACAAAAATATTGATGGCCTGGGCCAGAGAGCTAGCACAACAGGTAGGGCGATTGCCTTGCACATGATGTCCCGGGTTTGATCACCTGTATCCCATATGGTCCACAAAGTCTGAGTGCAGACCCTGCAGTAATGCCTGAGCATTGCCAGATGTGACCAAAAAGCAAAACAAACAAACAAAAATTGACAGCCCGTTTTTAAACTGTATGTAGAAATGCATAAAATCTAACAGAATACTTTAGGAAAAATATAAAAATCATAGTCTTTTACAATCTAATTTTAAGATTTTTCTATAAAGCTACAATCAACAAGTGTTTGGTATTGGAACCTGGTTCTAGCCCCACTTCTGATGTGAACACAATCTGCCTCTCTCTCTCTCTCTCTCTCTCTCTCTCTCTCTCTCTCTCTCTCTCTCTCTCTCAAGAATAAAGAAATAGAGAAATAACTACATTGAGAACTATCCTAACAATGAGAATGTATGAGGGAAATAGAAAGCCTGTGTAGAGTACAGGCAGGGGTGGGGTGAAGAAGAGGGAGACTTGGGACATTGGTGATGGGAATGCTGCACTGGTGATGGGGGGTGTTCTTTACATGACAGAAACCCAACCACAATCGTGTTTGTAATCAAGGTGTTTAAAAAAATATTTAAAAAAAAAAGAGGGCCAGGAGAGATAGCACAGCGGTGTTTGCCTTGCAAGCAGCCGATCTAGGACCAAAGGTGGTTGGTTAGAATCCCGGTGTCCCACATGGTCCCCCGTGCCTGCCAGGAGCTATTTCTGAGCAGACAGCCAGGAGTAACCCCTGAGCACCGCCGGGTGTGGCCCAAAAACCAAAAAAAATAAATAAATAAAATAAAGCAACAATGAATAAAGGTGTGGTGTTGGTAATCAGGCCAGGTTGGGGTGTTTGTGCCAAATTAAGGGAGAAACAGGTCAGGTTAGTGGGGTGGGGGACACCAGAAGGTTTACAAATGGTTACCAGGTTCAATACTATTCCTGGCTCTGCTCTCAGGAATTACTCCTGATTATGTTTGGGGGACTATATGAGGTGCCAAGGATGAACTTTGATTAACCACATGTAAGGCAAGGGTCTACCTGTTGTATTATCTTTGCCACTCAAGTAAATTGATTTTTTTTTTTGGTTTTTTGGGCCACACCCGTTTGATGTTCAGGGGTTACTCCTGGCTTAGTGCTCAGAAATTGCCCCTGGCTTGGGGGGACCATATGGGACGCCGGGGGATCGAACCACAGTCCTTCCTTGGCTAGCTCTTGCAAGGCAGACACCTTACCTCTAGCACCACCTCACTGGCCCCAGTAAATTGGTTTTTGATAAAAGTGGCAAGGAGCTACTTGGAGAAAGAACAGTGGTTTTAATACTTCATTGCTGGATCAGTTGGTTATCAATTGGCTATCAATGTAAAAAAAAATGCTTACATTTTGGGGCTGGAGCGATAGCGCAGTAGTAGAGCATTTGCCTTTCACAAGGCTTATCCAGGATGGAAGGTGGTTCGATCCCCCACGTCCCACATGGTCCCGCACGCCAGGAGCAATTTCTGAACACATAGCCTGGAGTAATCCCTGAGCGTCATCTGGTGTGGCTCAAAAACAAAAACAAAAAATATAAATCCCGACATATATACCTAAAAGCATTTTCAAGTGAATCATTACCCTAAACATAAAGATAAAAATATAAAGCTTATAGGAAAAAGAAAAAAGAAAAAAATCTTTGTGATCTAGGACTACAGAAAGATTTTTTAGGCAAAATAGCAAAAGACAAACCTTTTGTTGGTTGGTTGGTTGGTTGGTTGGTTGGTTGGTTGGTTGGGCCACACCTGGCAGTGCTCAGGAGTTAGTACTCCTGACTCAGTGCACAGGCTCTGGGAACCATTTGGGATGCCATGAATTGAACCCTTTCCATCCTGGGTCAGCCACATGCAAGGAAAAGGCCCTCCCACTGTGTTACAACTCCGGCCCCATGACAAACCATTTTTAAAAAAGGATCAACTTAGATTCTTGTCAAAATCACATTAGATTCTTGTCAAAATCACAAACTTCTGCTCTTCAAAGACATTAAAAGAATGTAAATATATGGGCTGAAGAGATAGCACAGTGGTAGGGCGTTTGCCTTGCATACATCCGACCCAGGACAGATGGTAGTTCGAAACCTGGCAATTCATCTGGTCCCAGAGCCTGCCAGGAGCAATTTCTGAGCACAGAGCCAGCAGTAACCCCTGAGCGCTGCTGGATATGACCCAAAAGCAAACAAACAAATAACAAAAGAATGTAATATAAGCTCAGAAGCTTAGAAATTTTTATAAAATGTAAATTTCTATGTCATATATAAAGTATAAAAATCATAATATATAAAAAATAAAATTGGACATGGTTTGAATATTTGAGAAAAATGGAGCATATAATAGCAGCACACAAAACCAATTCATAAAATAATTAGCTCCTGGGGCCGGAGAGATAGCATGGAGGTAAGGCGTTTGCCTTTCATGCAGAAGGTCATCGGTTCGAATCCCAGTATCCCATATGGTTCCTGGGGCCTGCCAAGAGCGATTTCTGAGCATAGAGCCAGGAGTAACCCCTGAGCAATGCCGGGTGTGACCCAAAAACTAAAAAAAAAAATTAGCTCCTATCTTATAGATAAATTCTAAAATGGAAGAAAATAGAATATCACTCAAGTATTATCAAAGAAATAAAAACATACATCAATAGCATAATTTTAGAAGAATCATAGAAATTTTATTCATAATAGTTCTAGCAAGGAAAACAAAAAATGAGTAAAAAAGGAAACTATGGTATATTCATATCTTGAAATATTGCTCATCAAGAACCAATGAACCAGTGATTAAGCAACGATATGGATGAAATATCTCAGACATCAGAAGAACAGACATCTTTGCTGTATAATTTCAACTTAGATGAAATTCTAGGGCAGGTAAAACTAATGTAGTAGTGGTGGGGCGTCAAAACTATGGTTTCAAGGGCAGGAGTGGATATGGGCTCCACAAAACTTTGTGGAATGATGAAAATAGCCTCTAACTTGATTGTAATGTGGGATTCAAAGACACATCATTTGCTAAAATTCATGGAATTGTACACTTGAAAGGTGTTCATTTTTCATGTCAGTAAAATATCAAAATTTATTTATTTTGTATATCATTCTATATTTAAAAATAAATAACTTAAAAAGATAAGGTAAACAGTGCCAGAGAGATAGTAAGTACAGTGGGTAAGATGCGTCCCTGTCTTGCTATTACTTGAATTTCAGTCTCTGGCACCAAAAAGGTTCTCGGATCTACCCCAGCAATGATTCCTAACACAGACCTATGAGCAAGCTGTGAGTACAGCCAAGTGTGGCTCAATGTCCCCTCATCCCAAATCAACAAAAAGTAAGATAGTTATCTTTGCTTATATAAACATGGTCATATATAAACAAATGTTTTTATATATAGACAGTGTTTATATAAACGATGTTTGGTTACATATAAACAATCTTGGTTGACTTAAATGTAATGTTCAAGCAGATTTTTATGAACACTTACCATCGACTCAGGGCCTAATGAAAACTACATTCTCTGCAATACATTGGCAAACATTGCATTCTAAGACAACCTCCAAGATAAATCTTAATATCTTTATTTCTGGTGAAGAAACCCAAGCTTCAGAATAGTTACATAATCTATCTAAAAATTGGTTGTTGGTAAATAGTAGAGGTAACAATTATCCAATAACTATCTCTATCACCTGCTTTTTTTGTATTACTTCATATTTCAGTTTGTTTATGTATATACTGCCTTATTGTTTTGTTTTTGTTTTGTTTTGTTGGGCCACACCCAGTGATGCTCAGGGACTACTCCAGGCTATGCTCTCACATATTGCTCCTGCTTGGAGGACCATATGGGACCTCAGGGAATCGAACCACAGTCCGTCCTAAGCTAGTGCAGGCAAGGCCTTACTGCTTGAGTCACTGCTCTGGTGCCTATACTGGCCTATTCTAAAGGCATTTACCATAGGCATAGAATGATTATTGTTACAGAGTATTTTCTTTCTCTCTCTCTTTCTCTCTCTGTCTCTCTCTCATAGATATGCTCAGATGTTACTCTTGCACTCAAGAATCATACTTTACAGTGCTTGAGAGACCATATGAAATACCCATGGTCAAACATAAATGTAAGTTAGCCTCATGCAATGCAAGTGTACTATCATTCCAGCCCCTGCAGTCTACTCTTTAAATGGAGTGGCCACAATCTTTTAGTGATGGAACTGTTAATGAGGAAATCAGACACATATGTACCTTGTGGCAAGGTTTCATAGTGTTTCATAGTGTTTACAGCAGGATAGAATTAGGCTTGAGTTCTACAGCTGCCAAGTTTTAACTGAACATATTATTCAGTCTCTCTAAGTTACTTTTTCTATCCATAAAAGGAAAGAATTAACAACCAAACAAATGGGGCTCGAGCGATGGTGCAAGCTGTAGGGTGTTTGCCTTGCAAGCACTAACCTAGGCCGGACAACGGTTCCATTCCTGGCATCCCATATGGTTCGCCCAAGCCAGGAGCAATTTCTGAGCACAGAGCCAGGAATAACTTATACCAGAGCGTCACTGGTTGTGGCCCAAAACAAAAACAAACAAACAAATAAATAAGTAGATAAAACAAAACAAAAACTCCCCAACCATTCAAATGTACTACTTGTGAAGATAATATGAGGCAAAAGAAGGTAGTGCCCCTGCCTAAGTTAAAGTGTGAGGAGGGAGATGGGGAGCATTGGTGGTGGAAATGTTGCACTGGTGAAGGGGGGTGTTCTTTTTATGACTGAAACTCAACTACAAATGTGTTTATAATCACGATGCTTAAATAAAGATATTGTTTTAAAGAAGTGTGAGACAAGATCAGAAACTATGGGGTACAATCATCTCATGTGTTATGAGCATATGTAGGAGCTGCCTTAGTTAAGCCTTAATATCCTCCTGACTGTAACCCACCATATAAGAGCATCACATCATAAATTTACTAAATTAAATAACTGTTAGGGTTCTAGGACAGGGGAACTGAATTGGGAAGAGTAGAGAGAATCAGCAAAGAAGGCAGAATGCTGACCAGGATCTTATTCTACCAATAACCAGAGAGCCCTTAGTACATTCCAGAGCATGGAACAGTCACCTCTTTGTCACTGGACAGTCCATGAGGCCCAATCAAGTCATCCAGACTCTACTTGCAGGCTGTTGGCCAATTGGCTGACCACTGATTTTTGTGGTCAGGATAACCAAGTTACTTTGACCCTCAATTCACTGAGTTTCAAAGATCCATTCTCTATCCTATTTTCTCTTCTTCTCATATTTTAGCTTTATTATGGTGACTCACATTATTTACCTAATCACATCTAATGATGCATCGGGAGACACAAGAACTAAAACCTTTCAGGGTGAAGTTCCACTTTTCCATTCCCTAGGTGGCCCGAGGGGATGGGCAACCAAATAAGATATATTTAAAATTCATTATTTCTGGAATTCTTCACCCCAGTCTGTTTATAGATTTTTTTTCAGCTCAGTCTTGACACACAGGCAAGTGTGTACCAACTGTCTACTCTAATATTTGGGAGAGCACCTGGAAGTGGTGTGTGGTAGAAGAGAACAAGGGAACAGAAGCTCACTGTTCACTTTAAGATGAACTTTCTTCTTGTCTACAATTTTAAAGACCCCCCCACTCCTCCCAAATCCATTAATAATTTGTTACCCTTTTGGAATTATTTTTTGTTTGATTTAGACTGGGGGTGGGAAGTCAAACTAGCCAGTGTGCAGGGGACTGTTCCTGTCTCTGTGCCCAGGAGTGGCCCCTGATGGTACTTTAGGGACTGATCTTGTGTGGTACTAGAATCAACTGTGGTCCACCTCATGCAAGGCAAGTGTGTCTTTTGACCTCTACTGTCTCACCAGGATTACTTTGTAGAATTTTACTTTATGTCTCAATAAATAGCTTATAGTCCTGGTGGCCCCATCCCTGTTCCACCTGGTGCTCATCCCCATAACAACAATGACAAGAACTTTCCTAAAACTCATTGGCATCCCAGTGCTCACCTCCATAAGCTGCTGGGCCAAACTCTTCATTGGTGTCTTTGACACATCTCCAATTTTCAACTTATTTTATTTTTTTATCATGTTTCAAACCACCTGGCACCACAATACACAGGAACATTATCGCTTACTAGCAAATGAGCTTAGTATGAGTTTCCTGAGCTCCAAATAAATTAATTAATACTAAATCCAGAGGGGATTTTGGCTTTGGCTGTTCAGTGTCACACCTGTATGGATGAGCTTTCTATTTAACTTTATGAGTGAACCCAGTTTACATATATAGTCTACCAACAGCATATGCTGGTGGCAGATTTCACTTTGCAGCCAATGGACCAGACATTTGAAATTTCCATTCTTTTTTTTTTTTTTTTTTTTTGGTTTTTTGGGCCACCCAGCGGTGCTCAGGGATTACTCCTGGCTGTCTGCTCAGAAATAGCTCCTGGCAGGCACGGGGGACCATATGGGACACTGGGATTCAAACCAACTACCTTAGATCCTGGATCGGCTGCTTGCAAGGCAAACACTGCTGTGCTATCTCTCAGGGCCCTGAAATTTACATTCTTACATTGATAGCTCATGAGCTTAAAAAACAACACCAGTCCATCTCATTTTTTTTTATATAGCAGAAACTAAGTAAGAACCCAAGAAAGGAATACCTTAGAATAAAAGTGGAATTAGCTATGAATCTTATCAAAACTAAGGTATCCTGAAATACTAGTTATGTGGTTTTTATGTTAGTGTTGAATGGAAGAAACTGAGCTTTCTCCAACTTTATGTGTAATAAAATTACCACAGAATAGAGAACATCATATGTTTAGAATCTCTCCTGTCTAGGACTTGAAAAATGAATTCAGCTGTTCCCAGTGTGGTTGCCATATGTTAGTGTTCTGTTGGTTGGTTCTTAAGCCAGAGAAAACCAACTGAGCAATCTCATTAGGAATTTACAATGGGTACTGACATTCACTCCTCTCAGCAATATGAGTGTGATAAAAAAGAAATATCGAATATTGTTATTGTTGTAGCTACTTTCAGACATTTTTAATATGTTAAGGGAAATTTAAAAAATGTGATTTTTCATTTACACATTTTGAGAATGATTTTACATATATTGATTCTTCCTCTGTGCAAATCACCATGACAATATACTGTTTGAGAGCTTATGCTTATTCAAAAATTGTTTGTAGAACAAACAAATATACACTGAATTTCACTGATGTAGGAAGCAAAAGCAGAAAAATGGCAGCTTGCCTACTCGATTTCACATCAACTACATGGAGAGTTTTAAAAGTCCTACTAAAGAAGTATACAATTATGGGGCCAGAGCAATAGCACAGTTAGTAGAATATTGCCTTGCACACTGCTTGTCTAGATTTGATCCCTGACATCCATATGGTTGTCCAAGCCTGCCAGGAGTCATTTCTGAGTGCAGAGCCAGGAGTAACTCCTAAATGCTATTTGATGTGGCCCAATAACCAAATAAATAAATAATGCTTATGATAATTATAAAGTTTTGGCTATAATGAAATATTATAGTGACTAAAATGAAAGAACTAAAATTACTTGGCAAGTCAAAAATAAATCAGAGGTTTTAAAACTAAAAAAAATATATTTCAGAAAAGATTTGGCTGAATCTTATCTATTGATTAGTTTTAAAAAAAATATTGGGTCAGAGCCGGCAAGGCGGCGCTTGAGGTAAGGTATCTGCCTTGCAAGCACTAGCCAAAGAAAGATCACGACCCCGGTTCAATCCCCCGGGTTCCCATATGGTCCCCCGCCCCCCAAGCCAGGGGCAATTTCTGAGCGCTTAGCCAGGAGTAACCCCTGAGCATCAAACAGGTGTGGCCCGATAAACCAAAAAAAAAAAAATGTTGGGTCACATCCTGTAGTGCTCAGTAGCTCTTTTTGGTTCTGTATTCAAGGTACAGCTGGCAGTTCTTGTTATGTGGCAATAGGCATGTAACAAGACTGCCATATGCAAAGCAAGTACCCTTGTTATCTCTATTTTTTTTGGTTCTTTGGCTGGTTGATTAGTTGTTGAGCTGGTTGTTTATCTGGTTCACTGGTTGTTCATTTGGCTGGTTGGCTGCTAGGTTGGTTGGTTAGTTGGTTGGCTATCTAGTTTTGGATGGTGTTGGTAGGCTACTCTCAGCTCAGTGATAGGGGTAGGTGAGGAGAAGGTAGGTTTATCTCACAGCAGTGCTTGGTGAGCCATACATTACCAGGGATGGCTTTGGCATGTAAAGCATGCAATTCAGGACCTTTGTATCATCTCCCTGGCCCTGGGACAATATTTGAATTTTACAGAGAACAACTAAGATTCAGAGAGGAAGTAACTCTGCCATTCAAACCCACAGCTTCCTTGTGCTGCTCGCAAGACTAAAATAAGGCCATCGATGTGAAATCCAGCATTAGCTTTTTACCCTCTCACAAGGAGCTGCTCTGGTCTGCGTTCTGCCAACACATCTTTGCCTACAGCGGTCACCCCGACATGTGGTCAACTGCTCACAGTGTCAGGGGAAGGCTTCTCTCGGCTTGGGAAGAAGCTGTCCAGAAGCGCATGCCAACCCCTTCTCAGAGGAAAGATAATTACACTCTCTCCCTTCCTGCTCCTCCTTTAATTTGAGCTGTCCATCTGAATTACATATACCTACTTCTTTTTTTACTCCATCTCTTTTAGTGGGTTTGATGCAATTGAGGAGTTTAATTTTAAGCACAGAGCAGGTCAACAAAATGACAGCTGGAGAT
This sequence comes from Suncus etruscus, assembly GCF_024139225.1. Taxonomy (NCBI): domain Eukaryota; kingdom Metazoa; phylum Chordata; class Mammalia; order Eulipotyphla; family Soricidae; genus Suncus; species Suncus etruscus. Next base: position 160,912,885 of record NC_064851.1, read on the forward strand.
TTTGTTGACCTCCTTATGGTGAGGTGACACCGCTATATGCCAGTGGCGTGGTCTTTGCTCTTGAATCGTTTTTTTTTTTCTTTATGTTTCTCTTGGTGCTAGGATTGAACCCCACACTTCATACATGCAAAGTCAGTGCTCTTTTATTGAGCTCTATCCATTACTGCATGTGAACTTATTTAAAAAATCAATTTTTTTTAATTTGGGGGGTTTGGGGCCTTACCTGGTGGGGCTCACAAGTTACTCCTAGCTCTGCATTCAGAAATCTCTCTTGGCAGGCTCCAGGGACCACTTGGGATGTCAGGGATCAAACCTGGATGGGCAGTGTGCGAGGCAAATGCTCTATACTCTGTGCTATTGCTCCATCGCCCTGTATGTGAGTTTTTATATTGTCATACAAGCAAGAGTTGGCCAATCCACCGACAAGCTTCTATTTGATGCCTCTTTGAGTCTCTGGATGCTTTGGTGGTCACAAGCAGAACGAATCTAACTGAACTCAAAGAAACTTGGACTCCAAAGAGTGGAACATGCCTGGTTGAGAAAAGCAGCCACAGGCACCTCAGGGTTCGAATTCTGTGATGACAATGGAAAGAAATGTACCAAGGGGGTAAACTCAGTCAGAAAGTAGAAGAAAAAGCTAAAGAAGCTGGTTGTGAAGACACTGTTAAATTCAAACATCTCAGGACTATGGAGGTAGTGAGACATTAGAGACACTGCGTAGAGCCTTGCGTCTCAAGAAGTGTCAACTTGTACCTGATTCAAGATTGAAGTCCCAGGAAGTAGGCCTGCTTAGCCACGTTTGAACTGCATGACCTCTCCAAGGAGAGAGTAGGACTCTAAGTTCCTGCCACACAATTGAGGTTGTCCAAAGGAAAATACAGATGTTCTTAGAGAAGGGGAGAATGAAACTGGGTGTGTGTGTGTGTGTGTGTGTGTGTGTGTGTGTGTGTGTGTGTGTGTGTGTGTGAGAGAGAGAGAGAGAGACAGAGAGAGAGAAGAGAGAAGAGAGAGAGAGAGAAGAGAGAGAGAGAGGAGAGAGAGAAGAGAGAGAAGAGAGAGAGAAGAGAGAGAGAAGAGAGAGAGAGAGAGAGAGAGAGAGAGAGAGAGAGAGAGAGAGAGAGAGAGAGATGGTAGACAGGCAAGTGTGGCCACATCACAAAAAAAGTAGACTAAAGGACAGAAACACCAAAACCTATCAAGACAACAGTCCATTTATTTATTGAACACAAATGGTATTCAAACCTGGAGCCTGGTTTCACGCCTTAATTTATAAATTAGATCAGTTAGCAGCACTTTTTCTGAGATTCTCCACCCAAGCCCCATTCATTTCCAGTCCTCCTCATTCTGCTCTGGCCACTCCTGCTCTTTCATAGTGACCATATGTTGAGATAACAAGACCGGTCACGTTCCCTGGGGATCCTTGATGGATTTTCAACATTTCACGAATAGTGAGTGGTAGAGGTTTTTTAAAAACCCAAAATCTAGCCAGAGAAAGTCCACTTGAAGCTGCCTGGGCGGGTGCTCTGGCCGACTGGCGGCCACCCCTTCCCTCACTCAGCTCCGACCCCAGAGGGCAGTTTCTGGTGAAACCCAGGCGATGGAAGGTGGGTTTTCCATCTGCTTAAAACACTACACAGAACAGCACATTGCAAAACACAGGTCTGCGCCTCCGCTCTGCATCGGCAGGCTTTATTCCCGGAATGTAAAACCCACTTTCAGTCATGACAACAGTCCCCGGAGGACGCGCGTTTGTGACCCATTTCTCATCTTACCTACCCCCAGAAAAACAAAATCCGATCCCGCCCTACCCGCTCCCCCGAGGTCAATGGGCTCAGAGCTCTTCCCAGAACAGGGAGGGTGCGCAGGGACAGGGGTCGACTCCCGGCTGGACATCCGACCTGAATCACCACGTCGCTCCCCCGCGCCCCCCGCGCCCGCCCGACTTCCCGCGTCTGCTGGACGGGACGGGACGGGACGGGACGGGACGGTGACCTCATAGCATTTTTCTCCCTGCGTATCTTGGCTTCGCCCCACGCCTGGCTGGGCTGCCGGGGCCTGTCTGTGTCCTTTGGAATTCCTGCATGTTCGCCCCAGATTAAGGCAGGCGCGCGCGTGCGTGCGTGCGTGCGTGTGTGTGTGTGTGTGTGTGTGTGTGTGTGTGTGTATCTGTGTGTATGTATCTGTGTGCATCTTGTGCATGCATTTGTGTGTCTGTGTGTGCTGCGTGTCTGTTGTCTGTCTCTTTGTGTATCTGTGTACATCTCTGTGTGTGCCTGTGTGTGTGTCTGTGGGTGAGCGTGCCTGTGTGTCTCTGATGCGTGTCTCTGTGTGTGTGTGTGTATTTGTGTGTGTTTGCGTATGTGTCTGTGTGTCTGAGTGTGAGCGTGCATGCGTGTCTGTGCGCGTTGTATCTGTGTGTCTGTGTCTGCTGCGTCTCTGTTGTCTGTCTCTTTGTGTATCTCTGTATATCTCTGTGCGTGCCTATGTGTGTCTGTGGGTGAGCATGCGTGTGTCTCTGATGTATGTCTCTGTGTGTATTTGTGTGTGTCTGCGTATGTCTGTGTGTCTGTGTGTGAGCGTACGTGTGTGTCTCTGATGTATGTATCAGTGTGTGTGTATTTGTGTGTGTTTGCATATGTGTGTGTCTGTGTGTGAGCGTGGGTGCGTGTCTGTGTGCGTTGTATCTGTGTGTCTGTGTGTGCTGCGCCTCTGTTGTCTGTCTCTTTGTGTATCTGTGTACATCTCTGTGCGTGCCTATGTGTGTCTGTGGGTGAGCATGCGTGTGTGTCTCTGTCTCTGCATGTGTATTTGTGTGTGTTTGCGTATGTGTCTGTGTGTCTGTGTGTGCTGCGTCTTTTGTATGTATCTTTGTGAATCTGTGTATATGTCTCTGTGTGCCTATGCGTGTCTGTGGATGAGCATGCGTGTGTGTCTCTGATGTATGTCTGTGTGTATTTGTGTGTGTCTGCATATGTCTGTGTGTCTGTGTGTGCTGTGTGTCTGTTGTTGTATGTATCTTTGTGTATCTGTGTACATCTCTGTGTGTGCCTATGTGTGTCTCTGGGTGAGCTTATGTGTGTGTCTCTGATGTATGTCTCTGCGTGTGTATTTGTGTGTGTCTGTGTGCGTTGTATCTGCGTGTCTTTGTGTGCTGCGTCTCTGTTGTCTGTCTCTTTGTGTATCTGTGCACATCTCTGTGCGTGCCTATGTGTGTCTGTGGGTGAGCGTGCGTGTGTGCCTCTGATGCATGTCTCTGCGAGTGTATTTGTGTCTGTGTGTCTGTGTGTGCGTGTGTGTCTGTTGTCTGTATCTTTGTGTATCTGCGTACATCTCTGTGTGTGCCTATGCGTGTCTGTGGATGAGCGTGCGTGTGTGTCTCTGATGTATGTCTGTGTGTATTTGTGTGTGTCTGCGTATGTGTCTGTGTGTGCTGTGTGTCTGTTGTTGTCTGTCTCTTTGTGTATCTGTACATCTCTGCGTGTGCCTATGTGTGTCTGTGTGCGTGCGCGCGTGTCCCGGGGTGGGCCCCTTCCGCCGGCTCTGCCCCGCGTTCGCTGCCCGTGCAACGTGTCTGGGTGGCGCCGCGGGTGGGGGGCGGAGGGAGGGAGCGGGCGGGCGGGCGGGGCGGGGGCGCGGTCGTCCCCCCCCCCGGCACGTTCCCAAGCGCGCGGCGTGGCCAGATCGCGAGGGGCGGCGGGGCCGAGGCAGCTGTCACTCGGCCACTCCGCACACGCGCGCCGACTCGGACACTCCGCGCTCCGGCTCCCCGACGCCGCCGCCGGGCTGCGCTCCCCGGGTCTCGCTCCCTGGGTCTCCCGCTCGGCCGGCCCGACGAGGGTCCGCCGCCGCCCGGCCAGGGCCCCGGCCGCGCTCTCACGCGGCGGGACGATGCTGGCCGCCTGGACCGCGCTCCTGCTGGGGCCGCTGCAGCTGTGCGCCCTGGCGCGCGGCGCCCCGCCCGCCGCCGGCCCGTCGCTGCCCCCGCGCCCCGCCGACCCCGCGCCCCCCGCGCCCGGCGCCTGGCGCCAGCCGCCTCCGCTGGGAGAACCGCGGGCAGGTGTTTCAGCCTGCTGAGCCAGGGCGCGCGCTACCAGCCCCAGCGCCGCCGCGACCCGGGAACCGGCGCCGCCGCCGCCGCCAGCCCGCGCACCCCGCTCCTGCTGCTCCGGGACCGGGACCGAGACAACCGCACCGCGCCCGCCGCGCGCCCCGGCCTCCGCGCCCGCCCGCCCGGCCCCGCGCGCGTGGACGGCATGCTGGGCGACGACCCCTACAACCCCTACAAGTACTCGGACGACAACCCCTACTACAACTACTACGACACCTACGAGCGGCCCCGGCCCGGCGGCAGGCACCGGCCGGGCTACGGCACCGGCTACTTCCAGTACGGTGAGCGCGCGCGGGGGGGACCCGAGTGGCCGCCCGGCACGCGGCTCCATGCGCCCCGCTCACGCGCCGGGCCGGCCTTTCCCCTGGCTCGGGGTCTCTCCTCTCTTCGGACCCCGACCAGCAGGCAGTGGGTGGGGGGGCAAGGCCCGAAGAAAGCCTGGCTGGAGTCGCTGGGCCGGCCCCCAGCGACATCACCCCCTTTTCCTTGTCCCCTCTAGGTCTCCCCGACCTGGTCCCCGACCCCCTACTACACTCCAGGCGTCCCACATACGTGCAGAGGATAGTCCATGTACAACCTGCGCTGCGCCGCCGAGGAGAATGCTGGCCAGGTATGGAAGCGGGGACCCCCTAGCTTGGGGTCTCCAAGCGCCAGGCAGCCTGCCCAGGACAACAGTCGGCTAAAGGGACTGGACCCCCAGAGTGTGCGGGCCTGGATTGACAACTACGGTATAGAGTGGAAAAATCAAACCCCCATCCTGGAGAGTGTCGGTGGGGCTGGTGGCGGGTGGGGGGGGCTCCTGACTTCTTCTCACAGTGCTCTCCCTTAAAGTGCGGCCAGGGCTAGAGCGCAGCGGGGAGGGCGCTTGCCTCGCAGGGAACTAGCCAAGGTTTCCATCCCTGGCACCTCAGTATGGGCCCCCTAGAGTGATGGACTCCTGAGTGCAGAACCAGGACTCAGCTTGAGCGTCGCTCACGTGTGACCCCCCAAACAAGGCAAAATTTAGACAGGGCGTATGATATCGATAGGGGTAGAGGTGAGAAACTTATTCACTGCTGCTTAAAAAATTGGGGCTGATTTGGCAGCGTGGCGAAGGCGATAGTGTTCACATTCTATTGGAAGCCACGGCGAACTTAAGTTGTTTTCATATGACTTCAGCCAAACAAGAGCTTTATTTTTTAACCTCGGTCCTAAAATAACATCAGCATTTGGGGGGGGAAACCAGCAGAGGGAGCAAAAGGCATTTTGATCGGTCTGAAAAAAAGTTCAACATCTGTAATAACTACATGCCACACACTAAAAATTAAGAAAGAAACATACCGCTTATCTTATTAGTCTGTGTCGAACATTTTTTATTCATTTATTGTCACATCTGCCCGGGTCTCAGGTGGTTATTCTTGGCTCTGAGATGCCAGAGACCGACCCAGGTCAGCACGTGCAAGGCAAACAGCCTCCCGTCCCCTTGTGTTATCAGCTCAGCCTCTTGTGTTGACACAGATTCCAAATTCATGATTTCCATTCTTGAGTCTGGCATCACTTACAGTCTCCCCCTCTTGAGCTCATGATATTACTAATGTCTCTGTTTTGAAGATGCAATTAGATATCTAATCTGAGGACACTCATCCTCCACTTTTCACCATAATTTACTATTCAAGAAGAAATGCATTGTTTCATTCAAAGTTCTTGACTAAATGTGGATGAATTTTTGAAGGGGTAATTATCACCTGAGGTGAACTAATCCATATTGGTAAATCTGATTATAAACACAGCCAATTTCTCACTTTTAATGCTAATTTTTTTTTTATTTTTCCATTGCAATCATGGGCTTTTAATTCCGCCCTCACCCCCAGTTGTAATTCCTTCCTGAGTTCTGAAGGCAATCCAGGCACTGTGCTTGGAGCTGGAGAGTCAGCAATGTAAATGCACAATATAAAAATAAGAAGACTGATAATATAATTTGAGGGAGGTGGGTTATCATGGCCTAACCTAGAGTTTTGTCTATTTTCAACAAAAATAATGTTTTGTTTTGTTTTGTTTTCTAACCCACAGTGTCAGCTACAGAGCAGATGTCAGAGATTATGATCACAGGTGCTATCTAAGATTTCCCCAAAGAGTGAAAAACCAAGGAACGTCAGATTTCTTACCAAGCAGGCCAAGATATTCCTGGGAGTGGCACAGCTGTCATCAGTAAGATATGAACCTCTTCATACTTCTGAGTTGCATTTTCAGTTTTTTTTTTCTTACAGGTTAAGTCTCATCTATTTCTTCACTTTCTCCTCCCCCACACCCTACTCCCTCAAAGCAGCTCTCAAATAGCCCTTGGTACCACTCCCAGCAATTACTTGCTAACTGCCATCTGGTTCAGTTTTTGGGTGGTTGAAGCCAGTACTGCTAAGGCTGGTGATACAGGGGGAAAACCAGGGTCACTCACTGGTGCTGGGGATCCCCCAGGGCTACCCCCTGGTAGTGCTTGGGGGTCCAGGGTTCAACTCATGCTCCTGCACATATCCAGTCACGAGCCCTTGAGTGCTGACACATCTATTTCAGCCTCATAAATTATTTCTACCCCAAGGAGAAAAATCTCCGTTGTTTACAGAACAGAATGTTCTGTTGTGTTTTCTAATATGATCAAAGGAAATCTATCTTTAATATATCACTACTAGATCTTTTAAAATGAAAAATAAGCCCAGCTTCCTAAAACTGTTGATAAGACATTTGGCTTCACTACAATTTCCCTCTACTAGTCAAGATAACATAGTTTTTAGCATATTTTAAAGCATATAATAAAGTTCACACATTATTATCACATTTGTTTCATTTGTTCCCATTAAGAAAGAAAGACTTAGCTAAAATATTTCATGAGCTGAGAAGGACCTACTTGGACTTTTTTGTTTGTTAGTTTTTATTTTTATTTTTTTTTGGGGGGGGGGTCTTACCCAGCAGTACTTAGGGCTTACTCCTGGACTTGGGAATTACTCCAGGAGGTGATCAGGGATGCTGGGGATAGACCCAGGTTGGTCGCATGCAAAGCAGATATTCTCCCAATTGTACCATCTCTCTAGCCTCCTACTCCATCTTTTAAAAAAGCCCTTCTCTAAGTCGAGGTAGTTATCTGTTCTCTTCTAAATTTAATGATTTTCAAATAAGATAGTTCTATAAAACTGGGTGCTGAGAGCAGATAAAGTAATATGAATGATACCCCTTCAGTACAATATATCTAAAGCCAATGTCTGAAAGATAAAAAGAAGAGAGAGAGATAAGAAAAATATCTGCCAAAAGAGATGGGGGTGGCCACATTTGGGAGGGAAATGCGGTTGGTAATAGTGGTGGGAAATTTGCACAGGTGAAGGGTTTGGGCATTATATGACTGAAACTCAATCATGAACAACTTTATAAGTTGTGATTCAATTAAAGATTTTATTTCTAAAAATAGTCTAAGAAGGCTTCTGGAGGAAGTACAAATTGATTGGAGTCTTGAATGATGCAAAAGGTATTTGGGAGCTGGGTAGCAAGAAAACAGTTCTAGGGAGGGAGACATTTGCAAATTGTTATTCAACAATTGAAAACATGTTGAAACGCTCCAACATGTTGGAAAAAGAAATAAAAAATTTAGTACCTTTCTTTCGATTAGAAAAAATAAGTAGTTACGTAATATATCATAGTAACTTACATGCTGTTAGAAACTCCCGATGTGTGCCTTTAAACACATTACCCACCATTTCTTGGTCTTTTTGTGAGACAATAAACAGCTCAGTTTCTTTTCTTTAATGAAATGAAAAAAATAAATCTAAGCCTTTACTTGCTAATAACAGAATTATTTTATGTATAAAGCAAAGTTCATGTGATTTTTGGTTTGGGGTTTGTTTTGGGGGCACATCCAGCAGCGCTCAGAGGTCACTACTGGCTATGCACTCAGAAGTCACTCCTGGCAGACGGAGAACAGTATGGGACGTTGGGGTAGAACCTGGGTCAGCCACATGCAAGGCAGAAGCCTCCTTGCTGTGCTATCGCTCTGGCTCCAATTTGTGATTTTTTTTAAACGTGGAAAGTGTTTATGCTTTTATACTTAAAGCTATGAGAAATTCACTTGGCACATGCGGAAATTAATAGAAAACAGAATGATTATGTTTGTGAAAAGTGTGCAAATTTGATTATAGATTTCTTTAACTTTATTATATTATCTTTCAACTTTTCTTCCTTTTTTATGATAGTTGAGTTGAGGGCATAATATTTCAATATCAATCCCACCATTATGTCAAATCCTATCACCAGTGCTCTCTCATACATCATCATTCCCCACACCTTCCTTCCAACCCCTGCCTGAATTGTTCAGGCTTATTCCTGGTTCTGTGCTCAGGAATCATTTCTGATGGACTAAATGTGGGTTAGTCACATGCAAAGCAAACTCCTTGCCTACTGTTCTATCTTTCTGGCCCCTTCTTTGTAACAAGTTTAAATAGATAAGAACTCAATTTTTAAAAACTGCCCAGTACCCTCCCAAGTGCTCTTAGTTAAAATGAAATACCAGTAGGGGTAATGGATACAAGAGAACATAAGGCAGATTTCAATTAAACACACGTGAATTTGTATTTTTAATTTAATAATAAAAGATAACATAGGGTGTAAAAAAAAAGTATGCAAGATAAGTCTGCCCATTTCCACCAGCAATAGAGTTGCTTACAACTTAGAATGCTGTCCCTGGGTAAAAACTGTAATATCACATGTGTCTTTTGATAAACAAAGATAACTTTCACTAGTGGGAAAGTAGAGGAAGGAGGCAGTGGTGAAGGTATTGTCTCTCCTCATTGCTTTCTCTGTAACTGACCATTGTCTCTATGTTGTGGGGGACATTAGACACTATCACAGCATGGATGAATTCAGCCACTATGACCTTCTTGATGCCAGTACACAGAGGAGAGTGGCTGAAGGCCACAAAGCCAGTTTCTGTCTTGAGGACACATCCTGTGATTATGGCTATCATAGACGATTTGCCTGCACTGCTCACACCCAGGTGAGTTGACATTTTGAAGTCAGAACCTATAGGCTTCAAAATGGAGCCAAAGGGCCGGAGAGGTAGCATGGAGGTAAGGCGTTTGCCTTTCATGCAGGAGGTCATCGGTTCGAATCCCGGCGCCCCATATGGTCCCCTGTGCCTGCCAGGAGCAATTTCTGAGCCTGGAGCCAGGAATAACCCCTGAGCACTGCCAGGTGTGACCCCCCCCCCAAAAAAAAAAAAAAAAAAAAAAAAAAAAAAAAAAAAAAAAAAAACCAAAATGGAGCCAAAGTTGTCTACACTTCTTTTCCCCTGCCCATATTGTGTTCAGCAAGTAAGGATGGGAAATAATTGGGCAATCTAGGGATGATCCCCGGAAGTATTTCATCATCACAAAGGCCAATGTGCACCCATACTTATGTTCCGCAATAAGAAGCAGTAATGTAATCTTTGACAAAAAAAATTGTTTTTGCATTTATGCTGTATTAATTGGCTAGGTAAGAAGATGTAGAAAAGATACCTCAATTCTCCATGGCAAAGCCATTCCTCCCTCTACCTATTAGCTAAAAATAGGATGTTGGTTAAGCTTTGCCACAACAGAGAAAGCATTTCTTAAGGAGCACTTCCTCATGCAAGAAAAGATGGACACATTCCTGCCCGTCCCCATCGCCCTTTGCACATATATTTCAACCTACAGCATAATTGATGTCAGATGGCCTTTAGATGAATTTTTTAAAATAGTGCTGAACTAAGCACTCTGTGTGTCTTGTAATGGGAAAATGTGTGTCAGTTAAAAGCTGTGCCAGGATTTCCATAAGAAACCCTAATTTGTAAAAGACAGTGTAATTTTACTCCAGCCAGACTCTTGGCACGGAGGAGTGAATGTACATAACTCAGACACAGAGTGATCAACAGCAGGCATTTTGGGAAGCAATTCCAGGACTGTGGCAGGAAGCTTGTTGGTGACCTAACTGTGAACAATATTTATTTTTCTGAGTTTAGAATGTTGAAGCAATTGGAGGAGGAAAGGGTTCAATCCACATGCCCCAGACTACTCTTATTCTTTAAACCAAAGGAAGTGTAGCATGACCTATATGTGATTGCAAACTCCTTTTGATTCAATGACACCCAACTTGCAGAGCACCGTCCAGTTGGGAGAATTGTGCTGTTTTCATTTAGAAAAAGCAGCAGTTCACAGCCCAGACAAGTCACTTGCTGAAAGAATTGAATGCTGCTTTGCATAAATCATGTTTCCTTTGTACCTTGGAGTGACCCCAGTTTGTGTTACAAGCAGGCCTTCTAGTTAATCCTCCCTTTCTTCCCTCTATGCACTGCTTGCTAGTTGTCAAGGTTTGCATTAAAAATGATTTGATTTTCCACTCTATTGCTGTCTCTTCAACACAGGTTCATTTAAACTTGCAGGGGTCTCAAACTCGCGGCCCGCTGGCCGCAAATGGCCCTCCGTACAACATTTTGTGGCCCTACCTTAGAGGAATCTTTTTTTGTTTTTGTTTTTTTTTGTTGTTGTTGTTGTTTTAGTTGTTTGGGTCACATCCCCCAATGTTCAAGGCTTACTACTGACTTTGCACTCAAGGATCACCCCGACTTTGCCTCCTGCGGCCCCCAGGTAAATTGAGTTTGAGACCCCTGATAAAGGAAGAACAATTCTCAGAAAACTACAACTTGTTAACTTACAGTTAGCTGTATACTATTGCTTTCTTGTATCCAAACATAAAACTACGCATAGTTCCTATTTCTACTTTTCCATAACTATTCAGTTCTTAGGTAAGAAATTTACATATTAAATATATACAGAACTAGAAGCGAAGCAGTCACCTTAATTGTATTACTTTAATGTGAGGGAATTACCGTTCACTAAAAGCAAATGGCTAATTTAGAATCTCAGCTAAGGTTCTACCAGTTTATTTTCAGAGTTTGACTTCAAATACGTGAGGCACCTATGAACTAAATAGTTTTATAAAACTTTTTTGTCCACTAGTTCAAGAACTAAATAAATACTTAAATCTTGCCAGTTGTACCAGCTGTACCGATGCTTAGTACTAGGGTACCAGTTCCAACATCCTTTAAAGGTCTTTTATTCACTGGAGGAAGAAAATACGTGTAGCATCAGTTCAAGCTCTCTGAAACAGACATCTAAACCAATAGTTTACAGTGCAGTTCAAGGGTTGGGTGCTAGTAGTAGTAGTGGGAGCAGTGACTGATAATAGCGAAAAGTATTCACACATATCCATTATATATCAGAATCTGAATTATGTACAAGAATTTAAACCCTCAAATTCTTCATTACACAAAAATTTGTAGATGAACCATCACAAGTACTGTGGACCAAGACGGTACTCACTCCTATTACATGGAATACTGTGTTTTCCCCAGAGTACAGAAAGATGATTTCCTAGGGGAGAAACTAGAGAGGTGAGGGGAAAGAAGGGTTGTACTGAGAGAGGACATATGAGTGAAGGTGATTTTTACATATCTCTCCAACATTGGTAAGACTTAAATTTTTGTGGTTTATTCTGCTATGAAGAGTATCTATCTATCTATCTATTTATCTATCTATCTATCTATCTATCTATCTATCTATCTATCTATCTATCTATCTATAAATAGATATAGATCTCATCTCACAGATGTTAAAGATGCTAGTATTTCTGCTTCTTAAATTAGTTCAGTATTTAAGCTAGGTTTTTTAAATATTTATTTTATCTTCATTTTATTATTACTGAAGGAGGGACCTTCCAGGAAGTGTTCAAAAAATTCTGCCCTAACAGCAATTTATTATAAATTTTATTTTATTAAAACCATTGTGATACAAAGTCCTTCGTAGCTGAATTTCAGATATACAGTGAATCAAGGCCCTTCCCACAGTGTTGACTGCCCTCCACCAGTGTTCCCAGAGTCATCTTATACCACTAATCTCTTCCCCCTGGCCTGCCAGTATATCAGGTCCATTTAAGTTTATCTTGCTAAAGTTTAGGTCTCTTGATTCAACAGTTGTTGACTTTGCTTGGATATTTAGTTCTGTCTTTTTTTCCTCCACCAGTACACCTGAGACCACTTGGCCTATGGACCTGATCCTTTCTTTTTTATTTTCTTCTTAATTTTATAGAAAAAAAGCAGACATAGGCCCGGAGAAATAGCACAGCGGCGTTTGCCTTGCAAGCAGCCGATCCACACCTAAGGTGGTTGGTTCGAATTTTGGCGTCCCATATGGTCCCCTGTGCCTGCTAGGAGCTATTTCTGAGCAGACAGCCAGGAATAACCCCTGAGCGCCACCGGGTGTGGCCCAAAAACCAAACAAAAACAAAAACAAAAACAAAAACAAAACAAAACAAAAAAGCCAGAAATATAAGGTTAGACAAAGTAATTCGTATCCAAGGTTCCATGAAAAAGAACTAGGGTGTCCCTATTTAAAAGATAAAAAGAAGAAAAGGAAAAAACAAAAAGGGAGTGGCATTTTTTTCAAAGGCTTAGCAAAAGTTGGGGAAAATAGAAAGGAAAAACCTTTGGCCAAAACAGGTAGACCCTACCCATGAAGCAGCCTGTCATAAGACCAACGACAGGCTCCTGGCATACTAAATTGTTGAACCCTAAAGTTTTTCTTCATTGTCCCAGTAAAAATTCTCCTCAATCATGGTTGTCACAGTCAGGTTTCTGTAATTAGAGATATTAGAGAACTTGTGTTTTGCACAGAGCCTATGTTGAAGTCAGGCTGTCACCGAGTGTCTTCTGGTTTCATCTCTCCATTAGGTGGCAATGCAGGAAGACCTGCTCTGAATTCAAGTTGCTGCTGTTTCCTAGTCATGAGGGTGTCATATTAACCCACTCTGGAGAAAGTTGGTGCCAGGGCAGTGTTAGGGCCTTCCTGGTATAAGTTCGATTCCTGGTGCTGGTGAAGAAAACCATGTCAATTCCAAAGTTGGGATCCAAGGTTCGGGGGCACAACCAATCTTGCTGTTTAAGAAAGGGCCCTAATATGCAATGCTGCTCATATCTTATGGTTTGAAGGCTTACCAGAACCATACTAGCAACATTGGGGCCATACTCAGCAGTTCTTAGAGACCTTCAGGGCTGCATCTAGTGATACCGAGGGACCAAGTGGTGCTGGGAACTGACTCTGAATCAGGTGCATGTCAGATATGTGCTATGACAGCTGTACTGTCTTCTGGCTCCTTAGACAGAGGTTATATAAGAATGATTAATAGTACATTTCTGGAGAGTGATGCATTAGGTATAGGTTTATGTCTGTCTTTTCTAAGCATTAACTTAACATTTTAATAAAACCACTTTAAAAATGCATCTAATCACGTATCATCTTAAAATTTTTAAATCTGTTTTAGGGGTTGAGTCCTGGATGTTATGACACTTACAATGCAGACATAGATTGCCAATGGATCGATATTACAGACATCCAACCTGGAAACTACATTCTCAAGGTACAGACTTATGCAAATATGTACCTCTGATTTATTTCTACTGCAACCTCATAGGTTTCTTTCTCTGGAGAAAAAATGCTAAATAATCATGGTCCTGGGAGCAGCAGTCTTCTATAACTGACTCTAAACCAATCTTGAACAATTTTAGGGAAAAATACAGATTCCTGCCACGTCTCTAGAGCTGCCTGATTAAAATTGCCTCTGTGCAGGATTGAAGAAAGCATGTTTCCTAGTGTAGAAATTGGAAGGCATTAGCAAATAAACACTACTGATGCCATCTGAAACACAGATGATGTTTATGTTTGTCCAGGTCAGTGTGAATCCCAGCTATCTGGTGCCTGAATCGGACTATTCCAACAACGTGGTGCGCTGTGACATTCGCTACACAGGACATCATGCATATGCCTCGGGCTGCACCATTTCACCGTAAGTCTGATTGCCTAACTCTCTTCGCAGAGCATGTTAGCTCAGTGACAGTGCACATCACATTCATTTCTACTTCCATAGCAATAATCTTGTAAAACAGACCAAGAAAAGAAGATGACACAGAACTGTGCTCTCAGTAGAGCTATTTTTATTTACATATTGATTGGCTTGGGGGCTACTCTGGTGGCATTCAGTTATTTCTCCAGACTTTGTGCTTAGAGGTCACTCCCAGTAGTGCTCTAGGACCAGTTAGTGGTGGAACTGAACTAGGTTCCTGCACACAAGGCAAAATGCCTTAACCCTTGTTCTAACATTCCAGCCTCAATAGTTTTTTGATATTTATTAATGCTATACAAAGGAAAGAGGATGGGGAAATGTTCTCAGACTTTAATCATCCTAAGTTCTGTCACACTGTCCTACGTGACAGAACATAGACACAGAACACAGTTTAACCAATGAAACCTCCATTCGTGGCTGAATATGTGATCACTCAATAGATGAGTCAAAGGATTGCACTTTCTCACAGATGAGCACAGAATGCTAGCAAAATTCCTTCAGTTCTTCAAAGTACATTTGGAAAATTAACTGCTTCAAAGTATACTATTGGCACCTTCTTTGTAAAGATCAAGTTTCCAGGAATGCATGAAACCACAAGAAATAGGTAATGTGGGGGTATGTGTAAATCCCTTCATTATCCTTCCCCTGAAACCTCCTTTGAATGACATATGAGGAAGAGCCTGGCAAAGAAATGTAACCAAAAGTAAGGCTGTGATGAAAGGAAACAAATGAGGCAGGTTGGTCCTGCCTCTTGAAGCACTGCCTATATAGTATTGTTGGGTACTAGACGCAGACTGTACAGTAGGCCATCCATGAGGAAGATGAGTGATACCTTCCAGCAGTGAGATCACCATTAGAGTGATGCGAAGCATGCATCAACTTTGCTTGGACATTTAGAGGGTTGCCAGTGCCACTGGGTCCTGCAGAAAGATGTAAAAGAACAACATTGGAAACATCTCCCTACAGAAGAAATTTCTCCCTGACTCACACACCAAGACTGAGGTTAGCTGCACATGAAATTGTAGTTTGAGGCTTTTCCAGGTCTGCTCAAACTCCTGTAGCAGGGCTGCTAAATGGGGTTGTTCGTTAAAGGGAGCTTAAAATATCCCAGTTCCTTCATAGAGTCATGCACTCCTCTGTAGGCTGTGTTCACCATGGAAGGGCTCCTCACCTGATACTAAGAAGCAGAAGCTACTTGATTTAGCTCAATATGAGAAGGGAAGGAAAATTGCAGGCAGAGAGAGGAACAAATCTGAAAAGAGATAATCAGATACATTCTTCTGAATCAAATAGAAAACTTCTCAGATTTAAAGTCTATATTTTATGTTGATTGTACCTTCATTGCAAGCTCCCCTAAATATCAGTGTGATTTAAGCAAAAATAATTTTAAAAAATGGTAAACATCATTTGGGGAGTCCTTAATTCTCTTCACTATCACTTCCACTGTGCATTTGAGTCCTAAAGTAGGCATGAATGAGTACTGTCATGATTGTTCCCCAACTCACACTCTTCTTTGCAGCATTATTACCACAGTAAATCTAGTTTATTACTTGTGAATCTCTCTGTTTAATGTTTATCTCTTTCCACCCTATTAGTCTCTTGATATCTCTGTATGTCTATTGCAACTTTGTAGTCGCTTATCCAGAACTTGATTAATAGACAAGTTATGCCTCCTTTGCGGAATTTAGGGCTTAGAAAAGAGAGGGTGGGGGCCGGAGAGATAGCATGGAAGTAAGGCGTTTGCCTTGCATGTAGAAGGACGGTGGTTAGAATCCCGGCATCCCTTATGGTCCCCTGAGCCTGCCAGGAGTGATTTCTGAGAGCAGAGCCAGGAGTAGCTCCTAGTGCTGTCGGGTGTGACCCAAAAACAAAAACAAACAAACAAAAAAAAAAACAAAAAAAGAAAAAGAAAAAGAGAGGGTAGAGAAATATACACTTTACTATAATATGTAATATAAAAATGCCATAAAGGGTGAAATAAAATGTAGAAAACTGGAGTGTCAGATGACCCCCAGGTAAAACTGCTGCCTTCCCAAACCCCCAACCAACTAGGAATAGTTCCAGAGGTAGTGGCTGTTATTACATAAAAGGTATAGGATCCATTGAATTACCTCTAGCTAAATATTTGAAGAAAAGAAAAATTATCATATTGTTCCAGTATTGGGGTATAAGGCGTTCTTTAAAAAATTAATTGTAACTATTGCAGTCATGGTTGTGGTGGAATTTTACTATGCCACAATGGTTAGAAGGAAATTTGAAAATATAAAATGACTTTCAGGTAGTGACGTAAAATAGGAAATTGCATGCTTACCTACAAGAGATAAAGAAGTGCAAAAAACAGAGAAAGATACCTTCATCTTCACAAGAAAAGATGTTTGCTTTTTCTTATATTTTGGCTTCTGGCTTCCTCTACGAGATCAGAGTTCTGATGAATGATGTTTCTATTGTCTTAAAGGCATGAGTTGATCTAGGACAGCATTTGAACTGGGACTTGAAGGTGGAGGACTGTGCTGGGGAGAGAAAAGAAAGGGCACTTTGGAAAGAGTCAACATCACCAGCTGTGCTCAGAGCTTACTCCTGGCTCTGCACACAGAACTAAGTGACGAATCAGAGTTAGTAGAGTAGGTAGGGAATTTGCCTTGCACACAACTGACCTGATTTGATTCCCATTGTGCTCCCTTGAACCTTACCAAGAATGATCCCTGAGCATAGTACCAGGAATAAGCCCTGAGCACCATCTGGTCTGGTGAATTGAGTATGGTACAAAAGCAAACCAAAAAATAGAGTAAAAACTAAGTGTAGTCTTATTTCCTCTTACATAAGGTTCTATGTAAATACAATAAAGTTCTATGTAAATATAATGATTACTATATAGGTTTCAGCCCAGCCTCTGCAGCTTAATGCATCATTCTTCATTAAAGTTCATATTGATAAAGGACAAATGCTGGGGGTCAGAATTCTGCTTTGTGGTGGACCAAATTGGCCAGAGAAGGACTCTAGGCTCTCTGAGTTCTGCTTTACTCTTTATTATTTGAGAATGTTTCTTTTAGCCATGGACATCAATCATAGGCAATCACCAGGCTGGTGTACTTTCTGTATAGACAAAAATCACTTTCTTCAAATCATTATCAATGGCTAATTCACAAGGTGGAGGGAAACTGCTACATAATTTTTTTAAAAGACTGACTTTAGGCTTATCTACTCTATTCACCAAAATAATACCAGCTTAATAACTTATTTTGTTTTCTCTATTTAGGTATTAAAGGAAGACAAAACTCCCAGTGGATGAACCAGTGCCTGGTATTCTGAAGTGGGGGAAAAAGTTACCTTCAGTAGGATTTATGTATTTTGAAATAGTGAGAGAACAGAAAAAAAAAGGAAATTTAGTTTAATCTGTTTTATAGTAGAGTTTAAATTGAATTTGGAGCATTTAAGTTGCCATTAATTGGGAACTTTCTAATATCATTCTTTTCATTTAATTTGTGAATGAATTAATTTAATTAATTTGTGAATAAACACAATGTTTCACTTCTATAGATGCACACTTGGCACTTTCAGAAAAATCTAAATTTCTTATGCATCTTTGAAAATACAGTGCAAATGAGAAAACATTTCAGCGAGTGCCTAAATTAGTTTGACGTGAGAATATTCTAAAGTGCGAAAACTTCAGTAATGATTAGCATAGCTAGCACTTTAAAAATGAGGCTCTTCATTTTTAGATATAGGTATTGGTGCTGAGAAAGGAACAGACATGTTACTATTGACGGCAAGAAATAATATTGCATAGCAGAGAAATGTCAATAGATGTATTAAGATAGTTACATCCCTAGATAAAATGCATCATTACATTTTAAATTAGTAGGTAAGCTCCTTTTTTTCCTGGCTATTGTACAATTTCATGTCTTAAGTAAGCTTTGTTTTGGAACCAGTAAGTAACTGAGCTGCCTAATTCCTGACACTTGATGCTCCCTTTTACTCATTTCTTCTCCAACAGGCAGAAATTTAGGTGTTATTCTTAAAATTGCCATCTGGGAATGACTGTCTGTGGGACAACTTTGTCAATGAGAAGTCATTCTGATGAAATCCAGCAGATTCAAAACAAAGCATTACATATTTCCTTGCTGATATAAAATTGACACAAAGAAGGCCCTCAAACCATAATTGTCTCTCAAATATACTTTTAAAAGTAGAAATATAGCTTAGAATTAGTTTTTTTGACATTTACCTAATCTCAACTTTACACAGATAAAGTCCAAAAATAATAAAAAAATTCAAGATAGAATATATGATACAGGTGGAAACAGAAAAATTATATGAGGTTGACCAGGGTTTTTTTTGGTGTGTGTGTGTGTGCATGAAATATCATCAGACTTGCAAAAGCACACCACACTGTTTACTTGAGAAGTTTGTGAATAAGGAAGAAAAATACTTTCTGCAAAACCAAGGACTGGTCTGAATAATGAGATAGCTGTGATATTATTTTAAACTGTGAAACCATGTAACGTGGTACAGAATTGGGAGATTTTTCTCTTTTTCAAAAGGTGCAGAAAGAAATCAGATTATACTTTTAAGTGAGTGGTGCTTAAGCAGAAATTTTTCTACATTAACCAGTATTAGTATCTGAAGCAAGGTATTTCCAGTGCCAGGACCTGTGAGGTAGAATCTTAAAAATGACTTGGCATCCTTGTATTAGATGTCATAGAGTTGCTAGGAAAGGACTAGAGGTGATCAGTCACCAAAGGGCAGAGAGAGCAGCCGAAGGTGCCTCATTGGCCAGGTCAGACCCAGGCTTATCAATGGAGAATGCAAACACAACTTTCACTGAATTCCTCCTACCTGAGCTTTGGAATAACTTCTTTGTTGTACCTCTTTGCCGAAAACTGCCTTTTACTTTTAAGGCTATAGAAGGTCCTTTCAAATTTTAGTATTTTCTAGTAGAGATATTTTAATATACTTGCTTTTAAAAATGCTTTTTAAAAGAAGAACTACTGTCAGTATTAATACTGAGCCAGCATGGCATCTATAGGCTTGAGAGCTATTATTTCATTTTAATTTTTATCCACCTATTAAAAACAAGCCAAAATCATGGCTTAAGCCAGAATTATGGCTTTTGAATACACAGGAGAAGATAGATGTACAGTCATTTCCACTCACTTCTTGAGGGTCTAAGATATGCCAAGCATTCACAATTAGGTATTGAGTTACTGAAACATGTAACTGTCATCATTAAGTATAAAAATGAACTAAAAAACTCAGGCTTGAGAAATAGTACAGCAGTTAGGGCTCTTTGGTTATATGTGGCTGACTGGGATTCAGCCTCTTGCATCATTCATGGTTCCCTGAATATTGCCAGAAGTGATTCCTGAGTATGAGCCTGAACACCACCAGGTATGGCACCCCAAAACAAATAAAAGCATTATGATTCGTTAGACTCATTTTAACAAAAGGTCTAAAACATTTCTCTTTTAAGCCCTATTATATTTTATGGCCATATTGTATTTTTAAAAATTAGTTAAAAGTTAATAATTATATGCACATATGTGTTACTATTAAGATATACATTTAATCCCTAGAGTGCCTGCCTTTTAACTATGCCATTGATTTTAAAAAATCTCTGCAATTAGAAGAATAAAGAATTTTCTTTATTTCTCATGTTACCATTCTAACTCCCTTGACCATACCCTTTCCTAAACATTCTTAAATAGTTCATAAGTGTTTTCTTCATACCCTATTTTTATTAAGCATCTCTTCTCTGAATATACTACCAACATCTAGATCAGGATTAGCTAGTAAGAGCTATTTATTAACAAAAGAGAAAATGTAATCTAGTCTTGCCAAACTCTAAATGTACTTTAAAAAACAGTAGAAATGAGGCAAAGAATGTTGCAGAGAGATTCACTTTAAACTAATGAAGATTGAATACATGGATAGATAGGAAATAATTCAGTGAGTATTTCCATATACTTTTTCAGTTGGTCTCATAATTATTCAGACCAATCTTGATAAAAGGTATCTTGACCTTTGAAGCTAGGATTGAGTCTCTCCATAGTAAAACAACACACATATCAACAACTTGCCTATTTCCAGGAAGTATTTATTTTTACATAATTATTTTAATCATGGATCTACTGTTCCTTCATTAGACATCTGTAGTAACATTTTTTCTCTTTAAAACCTTATAGAACTAACAAACTAATAAATGTCACAAATGCAGAACCTAGAAGAAATTCAATTCATTGAAATCATAATGGTACTGGGAATTCTTTAATAAGCTGCATGAAAATACTAAAATTCTTGTCAGAGGATATTTTCCTTCAAAAATAACTTGTTTGATACTAACAATATAGTTACTAGTAAGCAAATATGACCTTTTCTCTATACTTTTATGTTTATAATTCATATTCACAATCAGAAAACTTAATAAATATTTATATTTGATTCTCATCTACCAAAAGTTCAGGGCCCCTTTGAAATATTTAATATTTTATTTCTTTTAGCCAAAATGGTGCTGAATGATTTCAACCTGAATGTAAATTGTGTTAGTTGTTCAAACACAAATTATGAACAATTACTTAATATATAACTGATTGTTATGAATAAGTGATGTGTCACTTAGTATTGCAGTATTGATTTTAAGGAAGTTTTATTTTCTCCCCTGTTTTTCAGGAATCATATTTGTAAAAAACATTTGTAACTTTTGGGAAGAGATTACTTTAAATGCCAATACACTGGCTTTATTTTCTTTATACTCCGACATTCTTTATTATTGCCTATATTATGATTGCAAGATTACATTAAAGTGCCTCAAATAAATCATTTCAAAATCTGTAGTTCTCTTTCACTGTTGCTAAATATTAAAGTACTATATGGTTGATGGGTTTCTTTTCTTAACTGCATTTTGTATTAAGAAATTGCTTAGATGGGGCCGGGCGGTGGCGCTGGAGGTAAGGTGCCTGCCTTACAAGCGCTAGCCAAGGAACGGACAGCGGTTCGATCCCCCGGCGTCCCATATGGTTCCCCCAAGCCAGGGGCGATTTCTGAGCACATAGCCAGGAGTAACCCCTGAGCGTCAAACGGGTGTGGCCAAAAACCAAAAAAAAAAAAAAAAAAAAAAAAAAGAAATTGCTTAGAGCCAGACAGGTAGTATAAGGGTTAAATATTTTACTTGAGCTCTGCCAGGGTGGCTGAATCCAGTACCATAGGCCCTTGCTGAATGCACCAATTTAGTAATCCAAGCATTAACAAAAGGGGGCCCTAAGCTTCCTGAGTACCACTTGGGAGGCCTCCTCACAATCATTTCTTTTGTTTTATAATATGATTATATGACTGGAATCAGTCTATAGTGCATTAAAAACTGGCTAATATTTTGAAAAGTGATAATTTTAAAATTTTTTATCATCTTTACCAGTCACTTATGAGGACAGTCACATTCTGCTTTAATTACAAGTTATAAAGATTTTTGTTGGGCAGGAGAGATAGTACAGGGGGTAGGGTGCTTGCCTTGCAAGTGTCTGACCCATCTTTGATACCTGGTACCACATATGGGTGGTCTCTTGAACCACACAGGAGTGATCCCTGAGTGAAGACAGTAATAAGCTGTGCACAATACCTGGTGTGGTCCTCAAACAAACAAACAAACAAACAAACAAAAACCCAAAATTTAAAAAAATCTCCCTAAGTATTAGTTATTTATAATCACAGTAAGGGTTTACAATAGTTTCTTCATGGTTATCCATGTAGAAGAAAATTTCATGATTTTATTTTAAAAATATTTGAAAAAATAAACACATAGTATGAGAATAATATATGGGAAAAGAGTGTCAGTACAGTGGGTAGGGTGCTTGCATTGCATGCAGTCGACCTAGATTTAATTCCTGGCATCCCATGTGGTCCCTGAGCACTGCCAGGAGTGATTCCTGAGTGCAGTGACGATTAATCCCCCATCATTGCCAAGTGTTGCCCAATAAAGAATAATACGTGGGCTGGAGTGATCGCATAGCAGTCAGATGTTTGCCATGCACACTGCTGACTGCTATTTGCTGTTCCCTGGCATCCCAAATGGTCCCCAGAGCCTTCCAGGAGAGATTTCTGAGTGCAAAGCCAAGAGTAACCCCTGAATGCCACCTGGTGTGGCCCCCAAACCAAAACCAATCAATCAAACACAAAAGAATACCCAATAGAAAAGAGGGCTAGGAAAACTGGCTCATGGTAGGAAGTTCGTAGATGGTGGAGAGTGCAGTTATGGCAGAGAAGGGGCCACTATGACCATGATAGTTGGAAATGATCGGTATGGATAAAAACTGGTGCTTAAAGGAGGTAAAGTGATATAAATGATACATTTTCAGTAACAGTATTGCAAACCACAGTGCATACAAAGAAAAACAGAAAAAAAAATGCCATCAAGGCAGGTTTGGGGAAGGGGTGGAAGGGAAATTGGGAACAAAGGTGGAAGTAAATGTGTCTGGTGAAGGGATGGGTGTCGGAACAATATGGTTTACATGATTGTTCATAATACTGTTGTTTTCCCCCCACAATTACAAAGTTATTCATGATTGAATTTTAGTCATAAGTATGCAACACCATTCACAGGTGCACATTTCCTGCCTCTAATATCCCCAGTTTTCCTTTCTGCTCTTCTCCTATTCCTCCTTCCTTTCTTTCCTCTTCCTCTACCTTTCTCTTCCTCCTCCTTCTTTTCCTCTTCCTCCAGCATCATCATCATCATCTTCCTCTTTCCTCTCACTTCTTCTTCCTCTTCCTTTTCCTCTTTCTACCTTCTTCTTTTTTTGGGGGGGGGGAAGTCATACCTGGCAGCGCTCAGGGGTTACTCGTGGCTCTATGCTCAGAAATTGCTTTTGGCAGGCTCAAGGGACTATATGGATTGCTGGGATTCGAACCACCATCCTTCTGCATGCAAGGCAAATGTCCTACCTCCATGCTCTCTCTGGCTCCTCATCCTATCTTCTTCCTCCTCCTTCCAATCTTCTTCCTCCTCCTCCTTCTTCCTTCTTTTCTTCTTCCTCTTCTTTATCCTCCTCCATTTTCTTCATCTCTTCTTTCTCTTCCTTATCTTTTTAAATTAACCTTTTAGATACTATTGTTAGCAATATTATTACTAAAGGGGTATCACGCATAGCACCTTACCTCCTTGCAGTACCCAGTTCTTGTTCAGAGTGGGCATTCCCAAATATCATTATCATAGTAGTCCCTTCTCTGCACTCCCGGCTCTTTGTGACAAGGTTGTGAACTGGTTCTCCTGGCCGTCATCTCTATTGTCTCTGAATATTATTACAATGCTATCTTTATGTTATATTCCACTATAAGTACTATCATTTTCTGTCTATCTCCCTCTGACTCATGTCACTCAGGATAATCTCTCCATATACATTCATGTATAAGCAAATTTCAATATCTCATTTTTCCTAACAACAATATAGTATTCCATTGTGTAGATATATCACCATTTCTTTATCCACTCATCTGGAGTTCTTGGGTACTTGTGTTATTTACAGATTCTTGTTATTGTAAATAATAATGCAATGGGAATAGTAATGCAGAGAGTTTTTCTGAATTGATTTTGGGCTAAGAGGGTATATTCCTAGGTATTTTTGGGTCATATAGAAGCTCAAATTATTTTAGAAATATCCAGATTGTTTTCTAAAAAGGTTGGGCCAGTTGACACTCCAACCAGCAGTAAATGAGCCCACACTTCCCCCACATCCCCACCATCACCAGCTCTCTTCTCTTTGTTCTTCATGTTGTATGCCAGTCTCTAGGGTGTGAGATGGTATTTTCTTGTTGTTTTAATGATTAATGGTAGAGCATTTTTACTGTGACTTTGCTTCACTGCATTTCTTTTTAGAGTAAATATTTGTTCATCTCTTCTTTCCATTTTTGGATGGGGTTAGATGTCTATTTCTTGTTCAGTTCTACTACTGCCTTGTATACCTTAGATATTAATCCTTTATCAAATGGGTATTAGATGAGTAGTTTCTCCCATTCTGTAGGCAGTCCTTGTATCCTTGCCACCATTTCCTTTGAGATACAGAAGCTACTCTGTTTAGTGTAATCCCAGTTATTTATCTTTACTTCCACCTGCCTATCCAGTTGTGTTTCATTTTTGAGGAAGACTTTAGCTTCAGTATCATGGAGTGTTCTTTTTATGCTTTTTTCCTATCTACCTTAAGGTTTCAGATCTAAATATCAGGCATTTAATCCATTTTGATATAATTTTTGTGTAACACGAAAAAGGGAGGTCTAAGTTCACTTTTCTGCATGCGGTTGACCAGTTTTCTCAACACCACTTGTTGAACAGGCTTTCCTTGCTCACTCCACTTTGTATTTCTTGCCTCTTTAACAAAGATTAATCATTGAAGGTCTGACTCGGGATAATTCTATTCCACTGATCGAGGGCCTGTCTTTATTTCATTGCCATGCTACTTTAGTGACTACTGCTTTAGAGTAGTTTGAAGTTGGGGAAAGTGATGCCTCCCATCTTTTTTTCTAAGGAATGTTTTAGCTATTCATGGAGTTTTATTATTCCATATAAAACTCAGGAGTGTTTGATCTATTCTTTGAAAAAAAAAAGGCATTTTTTTTTTTGTGTGGTTTTTGGGTCACACCCGGCAGTGCTCAGGGTTTTTTCCTGGCTCCTTGCTCAGAAATTGCTCCTGGCAGGCATGGGGGACCATATGGGATGCCGGGATTCGAACCGATGACCTTCTGCATGAAAGGCAAACGTCTTACCTCCATGCTATCTCTCCGGCCCCTGGCACTGGTTTCTTTATAGATATTACATTAACTTTGTATAGCGCTTAGGGAAGTACTAATTAAAAAAAAAGCTATATTATCTGTAATAGTATAATGTCAGTATTTTTTAAATACCTTATACTTATCAAATTAGACATAGAAAAACACGTTTGGCTATATTAATTTGGAATGATGAGTGCATGCAGTCACAATTTACTGTCAATTTTCAGTTTATGTATAATTGGCAATGACTGTAGATAGAAAAGGTGTCACATAAAACCAAAACACAACCAATATAATGATGACCAAGAAAAATAGGCCAATTCAACTGTTAGTTATACTATTGGTTCCCAATTTCTTGACGTACCCAGGAAATCAGAAAATACATTACATAATGGGGACTGGAGGGAAAAATATAGCAATAGAGCTTAACAAATAACTTTTTCTAGTGAATTCAATAAAATTCAATAGTATTGTATGTATAATGCACACATTCTTTTTTTTTTTTTTTGATGCTGCTGAATTTATTTTTTTGGGTTTTTATTTTTATTTTTTTTATTTGTTTTTTTTTTGTTTTTTGTTTTTTTTTTTTTTGTTTTTGGGCCACACCCGGCAGTGCTCAGGGGTTACTCCTGGCTCTCTGCTCAGAGATAGCTCCTGGCAGGCATGGAGGACCATATGGGACGCCGGGATACGAACCAACCACCTTGGGTCCTGGATTGGCTGCTTGCAAGGCAAGCACTGCTGTGCTATCTCTCCGGACTCTGAATTTAATTTTTTATATAAATTTTATTTAAACACCTTGATTACATACATGATTGTGTTTGGGTTTCAGTCATGTAAAGAACACCACACATCACTAGTGCAACGTTCCCATCACCAATGTCCCAAGTCTCCCTCCTCCCCACCCGACCCCCGCCTGTACTCTAAACAGGCTCTCCATTTCCCTCATACATTCTCATTATTAGGACAGTTCAAAATGTAGTTATTTGTCTAACTAAACTCATCACTCTTTGTGGTGAGCTTCTGAGGTGAGCTGGAACTTCCAGCTCTTTTCTCTTTTGTGTCTGAAAATTATTATTGCAAGAATGTCTTTCATTTTTCTTAAAACCCATAGATGAGTGAGACCATTCTGCGTTTTTCTCTCTCTGACTTATTTAACTCAGCATAATAGATTACATATACATCCATGTATAGGAAAATTTCATGACTTCATCTCTCCTGACAGCTGCATAATATTCCATTGTGTATATGTACCACAGTTTCTTCAGCCATTCGTCTGTTGAAGGGTATCTTGGTTGTTTCCATCATGTACGAAGGTAAAATCCAAATGGCTTAAAGACCTCGATATCAGACCCAAAACCATAAGATATATAGAACAACATGTAGGCAAAACACTCCAGGACATTGAGACTAGAGGTATCTTCAAGGAGGAAACTGCACTCTCCAAGCAAGTGAAAGCAGAGATTAACAGATGAGAATATATTAAGCTGAGAAGCTTCTGCACCTCAAAGGAAATAGCACCCAGGATACAAGAGCACCCCACTGAGTGGGAGAAACTATTCACCCAATACCCATCAGATAAGGGGCTAATCTCCAAAATATATAAGGCACTGACAGAACTTTACAAGAAAAAAAAAACATTTAATCCTATCAAAAAATGGGGAGAAGAAATGGACAGACACTTTGACAAAGAAGAAATACAAATGGCCAAAAGACAAATGAAAAAATGCTCCCCATCAGTAATCATCAGGGAGATGCAAATCAAAACAACTATGAGGTACCACCTCACACCCCAGAGATTGGCACACATCACACAGAATGTGAACAAGCAGTGTTGGCGGGGACATGGAGAGAAAGGAACTCTCATCCACTGCTGGTGGGAATGCCATCTAGTTCAACCTTTATGGAAAGCGATATGGAGATTCCTCCAAAAACTGGAAATCGAACTCCCATATGATCCATCTATACCACTCTTAGGAATATACCTTAGGAACACAAAAATACAATACAAAAATCCCTTCCTTACATCTATATTCATTGCAGCACTGTTTACTATAGCAAGACTCGGGAAACAACCAAGATAATGCACACATTCTCCCTGAATCAGTGAACAAATATGGAGTTAATATTACAAAATATTTATTTGCAAAGAAGTGAATTACACAATGACACTCATTGAACATTAAGCCAATTATTATTAGTGATTCTATTTTTTAAAAAGAAGTGACAAAAAGAAAATGTGCTTTTAAATAATCTATAGTTGGAATGCTCAAACTTGCAGCCCGCAGGCCGCAAATGGCCCTCTGTACAACATTTTGTGGCCCTGTCCTAGAAAAATCTTTTTTTGTTTTGTTTTGTTTTAGTTGTTTGGGTCACACCCCCCAATATTCAAGGCTTACTACCGACTTTGCACTCAAGGATCAACCCGACTTTGCCTCCTGCGGCCCCCAGGTAAATTGAGTTTGAGACCCCTGCTAGGGTCTAAGACTTAAAGATATAATAAGGTTTCTTTTTATTTTTCTTTCTTTTGGGTTGTAGGAATATATTCTTATTTACAATTAATAAAATATGAACTTTCAGGCTCACATAATCAAAGATAGGAAGGATAAAGGTTAGGTTTGCTTTCAAAGCAAACACCGTCCTCTCAATGATTTTGTCCCTTTGTGTGTCTACTGCATTATCTAGATTCAATTTCTTCCTAAGAAGGCTAACTTTGTGGCCTGCATATTTGGCCTGCATCTCCACAGCTTATGAAACAGAGAGAAAACGGAATCAAAGTCTTTTCTTATACCTGTAGTTCCTTTGAAATCCTGTCGATGGCTTTTCATAGGTTCAAACAAGGTCATGATATAATCTTAAATCTGATGACTGTAGGTACCATGACAGATTCAGAATGAGTAAAGTGTTCAGCCTTATGCAGTCATCAAAGTCAAGATAGAGAGGTGTTCCCATCCAAATCCTGCACTGCATTGGGCTAATAGGGTGGGGAGGGGTAAATAATTTATGAATATTTTCTGAGAAGCTTATTGGGAGCCAGCAAATCATCCCGTTTTTTTTTTTGTCCAGAAAAATGTTATAAAATATCTATTATTTTATTATATAAGCTGATCTCCCACCAAATTTGTTAATAAAATTTGCTCTCTATAAATACAAGTGTGTGTGTGTGTATATATATATATATATATATATATATATATAATGTGTGTGTGTGTGTCTATATATGTGTGATATATGTGTGTGTATATGGGTTTTTTTTGTTTTTGTTTTTGTTTTTTGGGTCACACCCGACAGAGTTTAGGGATTACTCCTGGCTCTATGCTCAGAAATTGCTCCTGGCAGGTTGGGGGAACCATATGGGATGCCGGGATTCAAACCCCCATCCTGTATGCAAGGCAAATGCCCTACTTCCATGCTATCTCTCCGGCCCTGTTTTTTTGTTTTGTTTTGTTTTGTTTTTTGTTAGTTTTTGGGACATACCCTGAGACACTCAGGTGTTACTAGACTGTGCATTCAGGAATGACTCCTGGAAGGCTGGGGGAAACCACACATATGCTGGGAATTGAACCATGTCAGCTATGTGCAAGGCAAACTCCATACCCACTGTGCTATTGCTCCAGCTCCCTCAATTATTTTTCTTTCTTGTTTTATTTTTTTGTTGTTTGTTTTGCTTTGGTCACACCGGCAGCGCTCAGGCGTTAATGCTGATTATGCACTCAGAAATAGCTCCTGGCAGACATGGGGACCATATGGGATGCCGGGATTCGAACCACCGTCCTTCCTGGATCAGCTGAGTGCATAGCCCTACCACTGTGCTATCTGTCTGGACCCTCCTTCAATATTTCTAAGGTTGACTGTTTTTCTTTTCTTCTTTTTAATTTGAAGCACCATGTTTTGCATTAGTGTTCATGACAGGATTTCACACGTCAGCGTTCCAACAACACACCCTCCAACAGTTTCCACTTCTCCACCATTGTCTCAGGGTCCCCTCCCAT
Organism: Suncus etruscus; assembly: GCF_024139225.1. Taxonomy (NCBI): domain Eukaryota; kingdom Metazoa; phylum Chordata; class Mammalia; order Eulipotyphla; family Soricidae; genus Suncus; species Suncus etruscus. The sequence goes on from NC_064851.1 coordinate 160,941,667, forward strand.
CCACACCCTGTGCCCCAATCTTGGCAAACACTTTTGTACAGCAGTTCTCAGGTCTGTTGCCTTGACCACTGTTATTACCCTACTCTTTCTTCATATATCATAATACACGCTAGCTTCTTTATATCCTACTCTGACCTTTTCCTTTTAACTTCACTCAGCAAAATTCCCTTTACTTTCATCCATTTAATGGCACTTCCTATGATTCTGTCTTATAACTGTGTATTCCACTCTTGATGCATGTATCAGAGCTTATTTACTTATCTGTTTGTGGACACTTGGGGTATTTCCAGATTTGGGTTATTATGAATAGTGATGCAATAAATACAGGAGTGCAATTATCTTTTCAGAAAAGTGTTAGAAAAATGTTAACAGGCCTTTCATATAGATTTCAAGAAGTGGAATTTCTGGGTCAAATAGGAGCTCAATATTTTTTTTGAGAAGATTCCATAGTGTTTTATAAAGAGGCTGGACAAACTGAAACTCTCATCCAACAGTAGATGAGGAATCTTTTCTTCACATATGTGCTAGAAGTATTTCTTTGGTTCTTTTTGATGTGTATCATCTCATTGTTCTTTTGATTCGCATTTCCCTGATGATAAGTGAGAGTGTTTTTTCATATACCCATTGGTCATCTGTATATCTTATTTATTTTTTAAAACTTGATTGATTGGATTCTGGGCCATATCTAGAGGCATTTAGGGGTCACTCCTGGCTCTGCACTCAGAAATCATCCCTGGCAGGCAGGGGGACCACATGGGATGCTAGGAATAGAACCGGGTCCCTCCTGGTTTGGCAGTATGCAAGGCAAATGCCTACTGCTCTGCTATCTCTCATGCCCCTGCAAATTTTCTTTAAAGATGTTTCTTGCTCTTGGGCTATAGGCTCCTTCCTAAACCTGAGCCTGAGGCACCGCCAAGAGGGTACTGGTACAGGGAGGATACTGACTTCATTGTTTGATAAAATTGCTAAGTCTGGGGCCCGGAGAGATAGCACAGCAGTGTTTGCCTTGCAAGCAGCTGATCCAGGACCAAAGGTGGTTGGTTCGAATCCCGGTGTCCTATATGGTCCCCTGTGCCTGCCAGGAGCTATTTCTGAGCAGACAGCCAGGAGTAACCCCTGAGCACCGCTGGGTGTGACCCAAAAACTAAAAACCAAAAAAAAAAAAAATGTTGCTAAGTCCGAAAAAGGGGGGAAAGAGAAGTCCATCAATGTGCGCGAGAGAGAGAACACGAGCTTCTTTGAGTGGAAATAAGCAAATAAATATGGAAACAAGCAAGAGATTCATGTCAAGGGAGAACATGGGCTTGAAGAGCCAACTTTTTACCTTTTTTGGTTGTGGTTTTGATAGATTAAACCTACTTGCATTATAAGAGCCCTACCTACTGTACTGTCTCTCTAGCCAAGAACCAAACTTTTTATTCATGTATTTCATTACATAGAATTTAACATGACATTTGATAAGTGACTTTCTTTCTTTAGTAATCTGAGATGGTTTTGGAACCTTATGAAAGACAATTAAGGTGCTGCGCTCTTTAATGAGAAAAGCCAAAATGTTGTCTTTGGAGCTGTTTTCATCATGTGCATGTGTGTATCTCACCCTATTATTGTCAAGTGTAATTTAAACCTTACACAAATTATCTGTTGAGTTGAAATATCATGGGAAAACATTGGCCTAGAACATTTTCAAAGAGGTTAGTTACTGAATATACAAGAAGGACACTTGGCAAGGTGATCATATTTCTACCTTTAAATCTCTACTCAAGTATCTAGCTCTCATTTTCAGATTTTTCAATTTTAAATTTAGTTTCTCAATTTCCTGTAAAGCACATTTCAAGAACCCTGACATTCAAGGCCCTCCTTACCCAGTTCCCCTCAACTTCATGGGTTCTGTCTTACCAGGCAATTACCAAGGATCTCTGCATCAGGGATTAAGGATACGCAGGAACTTTGCCATCTTTTCTTAACAGGCTTCTTTTAGTAAATTCACATATATGTGTATACTCTTATTAGATGCGTAGACAGTTACTATTTCTTGGCTGACACCTTGTTTTGTGCCACTTAAAAAAAGAAATTTACAGTTGATTTCTTTGGGGGAAAATGTCCTCCCACCAAAAACACAGTTTAAAAGAGAAAGTTATAGTCGATTTTTTTAAAGAAATGTCATCCCCACACCCTCAAAACACACACACACACACACACACACACACACACACACACACACACACACCACCCCAAAAAACCAACATTGCTAAACATGGTGTGCCAAGCAAGACCTACTTGGCTTCAATTTCCAAGTTATAACTAATAACGCTTTCTCCCTAACATTTTTTATTATATGCAGTTAGTGAAAAACTGACAAAATTAGGAACTGTTTGTCTTAAGAATGAATAGTGATAAAGATCTAATAGGCATAGTCAGCATTTGGAAACCAAGATTCAATCTCCTGTACTTCACAGACATAATACCTACAGGGACAGACCTTAGAATACTTTACTAGCAATAGCTCTTATGCACTTACTAGGGAGTGGTCTGAAAGCAGAAAGAAAAAAAAATGCTATCCTATCATAAGTCTGTGTGCCAGGCCAGGGGTTTGTTGCTTTAGTTTCACCTCCTGTATTTTGGTAGCTGAAAAAACAGCAGTGTTTACTCAAATAATGGCTGCCATTTGATTTTCCGGAGAACGAATGTGGACATAACCTATTTCACCATCGGGATGACATCAGCCTTCTGTGATATTTCTGTCTCATGTAAGGTAAACAAAATTATTTTTATAGGTATATATGTACAAATGTGAGAGATAAATATACACTCAAATGAACCTGACTATGATGCTACACTATACACAAATAATAGACATATGCTTTTTAATTTATTGCAATTTTGGTTTTGTGGCAACATCCATCCAACAATCCCCTGGTCTGTGCTCAAGAATCACTTTTGATGGTTCAGGGTGCTGGAGATGGAACCCAGCTCAGTCAAGTGCAAGGCAAGCCTCTGTCCACTACACAATCTCTCTACTCCATACAGTTTTACAGTAACCCTATTAGAATAGTTTTAAAAAAAAAAAGTTGGGCCCAGAGAGATAGCACAGCGGCATTTGCCTTGCAAGCAGCCGATCCAGGACCAAAGGTGGTTGGTTCGAATCCCGGTGTCCCATATGGTCCCCTGTGCCTGCCAGGAGCTATTTCTGAGCAGACAGCCAGGAGTAACCCCTGAGCACCACCGGGTGTGGGGCCCCCCCCCCCAAAAAAAAAGTCAAATACGGGGTCGGAGAGGTGGCGCAAGAGGTAAGATATCTGTCTTGCAAGTGCTAGCCAAGGAAGGACCGCGGTTTGATCCCCCAGTGTCCCATATGGTCCCCCCAAGCCAGGGGCAATTTCTGAGCGCTTAGCCAGGAGTAACCCCTGAGCATCAAACGGGTGTGGCCCAAAGTACCAAAAAAAATGGTCAAATACTATTGATCTTTGGGACCCATATCTTTTTGAAACTTTTATGCTAATTTTTAAAATTATCAATTATGGGCCTGGAGAGGTGGTATGGAAATAGGGTATTTGCCTTGCATGCAGAACAGTGGTTCGAATCCTGGCATCCCATGTGGTCCCCGAGCCTGCCAGGGGCCATCTGAGCATAGAGCCAGGAGTAACCCCTGAGCGCTGCTGGGTGTGACCCAAAAACAAAAAACCAAACAAAAAATAATCAATTATTCTAATTTAGCTCACAACTTTTCCTTTATAAGGAAACATTACCTTCTCCGGCATACTTATTCTCCCCTGTGCATTTAATGACTAAAACACTCCTGGATTATGACAATAACTTCTGAATTGACAGCTAAAACTATTCAACTATAATATCTGCAGTTATCTAAGCTTAACCCTCCAATATTTAACTAAGCATCTATTATGAACTCAAAACTTCAAGTTTGAGACACAACAGAATAGGAAACAAAAAGTCACAAAGCTTACATTTCAGATGGAAAGACTGTCAAGCACAGCATAGGTAATAAAAGCCACAGAAGAAAAGTGAGAGGGAATAACTAACTGATGTTTTCTAAGGGAAAGGACATCAAAAGTGCTCTCTGGGGGTCAGAGAGATGGTACAGCAGCTAGGACACTTGCCTTGCACATGAGTGATCTCCAACATCTTATACAGTCCCCTGAGAATAGCCACAGTGTTTCTTAAAGTGCACCCAGGAATAAGCTCGTAACACTCCCTAACTCCACCCCAACCTCCCTCCAAATAGATACATTAAAGGAGCTCTCTTTAGCAAAATATGATCTATAGTTTTATAGATAGCAAATTGAAAAATATAAACTAAAAAAATAAAGCACACAAAAAACTCTACTGTCTCCTTTTCAGAATACAATTTACTTGGTTCCCTCACCCCTGAACTCTACCTTGTTTTAAGTAAACATATAGTAAGTGCTGTTCACTTGCACAAAAGCTACACTGGCAAACCCTGGATCTTTCCTCCCCCCACCATGGGGGGGAGTATCATGCACTTTGGAAAACAGTTCTTAATGGTAGAATTAAAGTACTTAATTCACTTTAAAAGTAGTATTAATAGGATAATATTAAGTAGCATAATAAATGTAATTAAAGTGCTTAAATATTTAAAGTATTTCATTTGATTGGGTCTGAAAATCTTTCTCTTATCACAAGTGGGTTTTATGATTAAAACAAAAATCATGGGGGTCAGAGAGTGGCGCAAGCGGTAAAGCATTTGCCTTGCACACGCTGACCTAGGACGGACTGCGGTTCGATCCCCCATGTCCTATATGGTACCCCAAGCCAAGAGTGATTCCTGAGCGCATAGCCAGGGGTAACCCCTGAGCATCACCAGGAATGACCCAAAAACCAAAAAAAAAAACAAACAAAAAAACCCCCCAAAACCAAGTAAAATAAAAATCAGAACTAACTTGTATCTCAGATAAGTTAAAAAGACTATTTCTCATACATGTGAAGGTTATGAACTTATGTCCATGACAGACAGTTAAGATGAATATTAAATATTAATGCTGCTTAGTTTAAAAATAAACACAAATAACCCCACTCCTTTCATTGACCCTCTAAAACTTGGCTGTCTTTACTGAAAAACATCCTTTTAATTTTATCCTGAAAACAACATGGAGAAAGACTTTCTTTCAAAACAAGTTTTTCCTTGAAGAGAAACACATGTTCAAAGTACAAACAACATTCCAGCATCTGACTTAAGGCTACTTAATTTCTGCGTGCTGATATCATCCTTAGGCTACTGAACATATTTCTGTAACTATCGTTTTTCTACAATTCTGGACCACCTGTATTTCTATGAAGATTTTTATGAAATCAGAACCATAATTTTAAGTAATTACTCAGAGAATAAAGGACATGTTTAAAATGCAAATATTTCATGGCTTCCTTGTAACCAAATTTAATGCCAACACAATTTCCTTCCCCTTCTTCTTCTTTTTTTTTTTTTTTTTTTGAGATGTCCAGGTTCGTCCAGTCAAGGGAATCACATGCATTTAGCTTGGGAGCTGCACACTAGGTTGTGAAACTCACAAAGGTCACAAATGTGGCATCTGCACATGTCAGAAACAGAACTCAGGTTCATGTTTACAAGACATGAGCTGTAACCCCAGGCTCTCAAAACTCAAAAAACCTTGGTGGGACCTTCTAAATGCTCACAGGACCCGGGAGGCATTCCTGATAACATTCAAACTGGCTGTGTAGGCCTGATTAACTATTCAGGGCTGAGGCTGGTCATACTACTTGGGGGGCCTAAGGTGCTGGGTACCATTAGCTTCACCAATCTGTATGTATGTTGACATACAGAGCAATTTGGCAAGGTTGAGTTTAAAGCTGAATCTTCTATTTCCTGCATGATTCCATGGGATATCCATCTCTCCAATCTATCCAGTATCTACTGAACTTTTTATTTCAAATGTGACTCATACTTTCTTTTATTTATTTTTTTAATTAATTCTTATTTTTAATTATGAGAGCAAAGATGCAAAGAAAGAGGGCAAGGCAAAGTTACAGTAGAAGGACAATCACCCATAAACAGAATTCTTGCTGATACCTTAACTTTGAACTTTCAGCCAAAGAACATTAAGAAAAATAAAACAGACCCATGTACTTTGTCCCACAAGCCCCCAGATTGTAATACGTAATATTTCTTAGCAGCACACAAAGCAATCTAAAGCCATAAAACTTATGTAACTCCTTAAACATTGAAGGCATAGTACTTTTTTACATTTCCATGCACATGCATATTAGTTTAAGTTAACCTCAAACGTTTATGTGGGTTGTTTTTCTTAAGAATCAGAGTCAAAGTAGCACAGTAAAAACGGCGTTAGAGTGGCAATTATTGTTTGCATAGGCCCACCAAAATATGAGGGACATGGAAAGGAAAAGCCTTGGCCTAAATACAAGGAGACCCTACCCCTGAAGTTTCCTGGCATAAGACCAACTCTAGGCTCCAGGCAAACTAGTTTGTCCAATCCAAGTCATTGTCTGTAGTGCCAATACACTTTTATTTTTCACAGTCTCTGTTGTTGGTATCATGTTTCTGTATTAAAGATCCTGGAATTTGCATATCCTACAGTGCAGTCAGGATGGTGCAGAGCATCCTCTAGTTTCACCTCACAATTAAAGGGCAATGCAGAAAGCCCTGTCCTGTAAGCAGGTCATTGTTGTTGTCAAGTCTTCTTAGTGTTAAGGGAAGTTTCTTTTGAGCAGGTCGATGTCAGAGCAGCGGTAGGGTCTTCCCTGGTAGAAGATTGCTTCCAGATGTTGTTATAAAAAACCTTGGATGTTTAACAGATAGCTTCCCTGGTTCAGGGATGGAGAATGCCCATTCTTCTGAGGCCTGTGCCAGGTCATTATATCAATGTTCAAGGTGTAAGATCCCATTGCACTACAAGATTTGTGTGTTCCAATCTCTATTAGATAAGAACTTATATGTATGTATAGTATTTTCCCATTTTAATGTGCCTATGCAAACAAGGAACAGTGCAACGTGGTGTTATCGGCGCATATGGGGACCATAAAAGCAAGTCCAACAATCCCCATGACATGGTTCAATCATAAGCATTAAACTGAGGGACTCTTTCACCAAAATTCCTTATTGAACAGCTCACAAAGAGAAGACAAGATAAAAAGTGGGTAGAATTCTCACTGTATAAGAGAATATTTAGTAAGAGTTATAGCCGTCAAAGAAAATATACATAAATTATTCAAAAGACATATGTGTCCATTTTATGTCTTTTGAAATAGTTGGGGGTTGTTAAATTCAATGCACGAGTTGGTCTCTGATTAGGACTGTGCAGTACTGAAGTTAAAAAGAGTAAATGTGGGGTACTGATGGTTGGGGGTGAGAGAGTTAAGGAGTAAAAATGAGCTTTGTAGGGGTGTGCAAAAGGTCAGAATACAAAATGGAGATTCTGCATGCGCAAAACATAACTTAAACTTAAGGATAGGGAATACTATTAATATATACTGTGCGCGCAGGGGTGCTAGCGGTTTTGAACATGTAGACTGGTAAGAAATTGCCAGTGACTACCTTAGTGCAACCGGGCAAATCTCAGCACACCCCAAGTTAGGACCCACCATTTCTGGCCGACTGGGTTGGCACCCAGGGAAGGCCTGGAGGCCGGGGGCAGAAGAGGGGACAGCTGGGGGCCTATCAAGGCTCCCAGCACCCCCAAGCTAGGGAGAAGTCCTTCGACATGGGGTCTTCCCAAACCCCATGCCAGCTAGAGCTAGCCTCCAGATCAAGAAAGGATGACATCTACTGAACTTTATGAGAGTAAGATGTACTTGGCTAAAGGTGATTACGATTAAGCCTTCATTAATGTCTAAGTTCATGCATTTATACACACATATATGTGATATTGGATTCTAACTCCAGTTAATCTTGAATATGGGTTTGAACCATGAGGGTTCTTTCCTATAAAATGCCAGTGTTAATTCATGACGCTGATTGTCCAATCCAGTGCATGTATGTTATAATCTTTAGAATTTTCCTAACATTTTTTTCAGCTTATTTAGTTAAATAACAAAGCATATACTATCCATAGGCAGAATGTGTTAACAAAGTGCTATCAAATAAGGTTTCCTAACAACTGAAAGCGGTATAAACAAGTCATTTTGGAAAATACTTAGTACAATTGTTCTTTGAATGCTAGGGGTAAACACTTGTCATTCCCAACACCCTCATAATTGTCCACCTTACTTTACTCATTATTGTTACTGCTATTACAGTATTGTGTGTGCACATTTGGTTGTGGGGCTTGCTGTGAGTCATGCTTGATTGTAATGGGTGGCCACACTTGGTTGCGTTACATGGTTTTCCTGTTTTCAGTTCTCCTGTCTGGAGTCATGAAACTCGTCACGTCCACACATTAGTTCCAAATTTGTGAAGATCTCAATATTTTATGGTGCCTTATTGTTGATATATTTTTTGTCTCATTTTAGGGCTCAGACACTACTCCTGGCAGGATCAGGGGACCATATAGGATGCTGGGAATCAAACCCAGATTGGCCACATGCAAGGCAAACACCCTACTGCTGTGCTATCACATCAGACCCTATGCTTGATATTTTTGATTGATCTTTCTTCAGGTTCATCAAATCTGCTTGCCTCAATCAGTTTCTAAATCTACCTGCTTCATTTTTCTTTTTTCTTTTTTTTAAATAAATTTTCAACTTCTGGAGTTTAGGGCCTTCTCAGGTCTTTCCTGAACATGTACAGAGGCCTGTGAATGTCTATTACATCTTTAATTCTAAGACAGTATTAGAGTTTATCAAAATCCTAAGGACACTAAATTCTCTAAATATTAAGTTTGTGCTCTAACTTACTTTTATCACAACTACTATACATTAATTATGTCAGGTAGTAGTGATGCTAAACAATTGCTTCTAATTTTCTTCAAAAAGTGATCTCAGGCAGAGCTTTTGTAGAGCAAGATCCTAGTCTAAACATGTGTGTGTGTGTGTGTGTGTGTGTGTGTATGAAATTCCCAATGAACTACCAAAATGGTCAAATAATAAAAATTCTCAATTCTCCACGGTTGTGTTAAAAAGAGCTAGAATCTTGATGGTCCTATCCTGTGGTTACCAGTATAATGGTTCTTGAGAAGGACAAATTGGGATTCCTCAAGATAGCTGTTCTTATCAAGATTTGGCCATTTCTCAGGAATTCACACTAGATGATGTAAACCTTTGATTAAATCCATATTCTAATAAACTGATAGTGATGAATTTTCTTTTGGATGGTGCTAGGGATTGAATCTAGGACCTCATATGAGCAAGACAAGTTCTTTAGCACTGATCTGTGACAACCTGAGCAATTTTCTCACTTTTATGAAAATATCTGAATATCCTTACTTTGCTATTACTATTTTGTTATCTTCACCCCAAATAACTTTTCTCAAGTATTTTCTCAAAATACCAGTAGAGACCATATACTCCTGAAAAGAAAGTAAAAGAAGTCAAACATATACTAAACTGTTTTTAGTAGACTTGTTCTGCAGAGGCATCATTTAGCAGGTCTAAAATTTCTCTGTATCCCTAGGGATGAGTAAATAAATTGTGGATAATGGAAATAATCTGTTAGAGAACTTACATGTCAACAAGCATGGAGGACTGCTTGAAGAAACTCTAGCTAGCAAATTTTGGGGCAAATTAAAGACCAAAATAAGTAATGAACTTCTATTTCTGTCCATTATTGAATATCAGGATCATATGTGCCTGCCTTCCTTGCCTAGAGAGCTGGATAAAAGTACAGCGATGATTTTTATACCATTAAAAAATGGCTACACAGGCTAGTTGCAGGTGAGTGAAGGAAAACAAACCAATTCTCTGCCTTAAGAGTTTCCAAACAGGGGCCGGAGAGATAGCATGGAGGTAGGGCGTTTGTCTTGCATGCAGGATGGTGGTTTGGATGCCAGCATCCCATATGGTCCCCCGAGCCTGCCAGGAGTAATTTCTGAGTGTAGTGCCAGGAATAACCCCTGAGCACTGCCGGGTGTGACCCAAAAACCGAAAGAAAACAAAAGTTTCCAAACAATAATATAGTCCATAAAAAAGGACCCTAAAATAGCCAATAGCCAATAGTTTCCAAATCAAGAGTTCAGACAGGTTAGTGTGACTAAATTGGTGAGGCAAGTAGATAAAGACAATGTAACCCAGGAATCTATCCATGTCTTATGTATAAGTATGAAGAATATACAAAGACCAGGAGAAAAAAATGATCAGAAGGGGTGGGAGAACAATCCCAGGAACTCACAAGAACAGGTATAGTCTGTTTCACCAGACAAAAAGCAGTTAGTAGAACACCAGTCACTAACAGACAGAAACTGAAAAGATCTTCTAATAGACAAAACATTAGGCAAAGTTCTTAGAAAAGTAGTGTATTACTGGGACCAAATGGGCGCCAGATTAAGATTTCTCAATCTAAATCTGAGCACTGTTGACATGTTGTTAAATATACTATCACCACTCTGGACTTCAGTCACTAGTAGCATTGCCTCTTTTCCCAGTTATTAATACTCAAATCATGTCCAGATTGTTGCCAAATGTCACCAAGAAGAAATTTTCACCTAGTTAAGAATCACTGTAGAAAATTAAAATAGCTACTAGTGTCCCATATTTACAAGTAGGAAAAATATATAAGCATGTAAGACAAATGGGGTATCACAGCAATATGTATGTAAACAGAAATAGTATAAAGGGGAGGAAACAAACAAACAAACAAAAAAACCTCTTAAACCAGTGGTTTTCAGCTGAGTCCACTTACAGTTGTTGTCCCACCAGTATATTAAACTATGTTAATATATAATGTTAATATATATTAAATATGCTAATATAATAGTGAGATCAGACAGTGATAGATTAAAGATGTGTGTGGTAAATACTGCATCAGTAACAAAGTTTACAGTAATTAAAAAATATAAAAACTGAGACAATGAGATACTGAAAAATATTTACAAAAGGATATACAAGAATTTGTCCAGTCACCATTCTTTTTTTTGGGGGTCAACATCCAGCAGTGCTCAGGGGACCATATGGGATGCAGGGAATTGATCCCAGGTCCACAGTGGGTCTGTCGCATATGCAAGGCAAACTCCTTACTGCTATGCTGTCTCTCTGATCGCAGTCACCATTCTTAACTATAGTTGCAATAACCGATTATTTCTACTAAGTAAAGAAAGTAAAATCAGTTTTAGAATATACAGTCTCAATCATATCTCCCTGAAAGATTACTAAATATAAAGTACTTTCCACTGGAGAAGTACTTGGAACAAGAAAGCAAAATTAATATCCAGTTATAGGCAATATGGATATCAGCATTGAATACAACATCCCTTTTGTGCCATCTCTAACTTCAGTGAAATAATGGGATGAGTATCCAAATGCAAATAAGGAGACAATGAAAAATAAACTAGCTTGAAGTTTCCTATTGTTATCAAGAAATGGGGACACTTAGGAACATATATCTGATAACTGTACTGTGATAATATGAGAGAAAATGAGTGGGAAGCAGAGAAGGAAAAAAGGAAAAGGGAGAAAAAGAGCTAGGAAGAAAAGTGAGACTGGCTCTTTAGTTTCTGGTGCTTCCACGAGTGGCTACTTGGAGGGTGGTCTGCAGACTGGAGTTAGGGTTGCCTGGTGCCTCAGAAGGGAGAACCAGGATTCCTGGGTGTCTGCACTGGATCTGCCAGAGTAGCTTCAGTGACTGGGCAGATTGAGGGACCCACAGATCACATGCAGATGCACGTGAGGAAAATTCATTTGTGTTGATTGAGCTCAGCCCTGTACCCAGTAGACAGGCAAGGAGAAGATGAAGCCTGTGCTCGTCAGAGATGACATGTGGCATATGTGCAGGAGGAAAGTGACAGCAGCATCAGACAAGTGGTATTGGCTGTCCTCAGAATACAGGAATTTTGGATCCAGTGCCTCTAGTCATGAGTGTGTGGGGACACCTTGAGTTGAATATGGCACGAAGCACCTAGATGTAATTTGCATGACTATTTCACCCAGAATCACACTTGGTCATCTGGAGTATAACCTGGACGCTACCCTAACTACCTGACTTCCTGGCCCATCTCCTTAACTGAAGTTTCACTCTAGTGTTCAGCATGGTTTGTTCTCCATGCAATACGGGTGTCTTTACAAGTAGAAATTCTACAAGCAGATCTACTTGACAGAATGGTCATTGAATCCATCCTTTTATGAGAATTTATCTGAACTTAGGAAATCAATTTTCATGTTTTTATTTGTTCAAGTTGTTGCTGACATTTTCTAGGGGTGGCACAGAACAAGACTTCTCAGGATTTGCAACATGATTCCACTGACCACACCTATATTGTCTTGACTGTGGACAATGAGACCCTGGGTTCATTTGACAGGTGCTACCATCGGAAAATAATTTTTTGGGTTTCACTTGGGCCTCTCTGGAGGTTAAGGTCAAGGTGGTTAAGGTCAAGAGTGAGGTTCCAGGAATCTCTGGGAGCTGATCTGGTGTAATCATCCTTCCTTTTGGGCTGGATGGGAGACAAGCAAAAATGAAGCTTTTGATTCTGACCTGACTTCTGGATTTCTCTGCCTGCTCTTCGAGAACACATTAAGTAGCAGGACCCCTGGGCTTCCTGAAATATATTTTGAGAGTATCACTGACAGATTTCAAGGTTCCAGGGAGGGTGGTCCTTACAGTGATGGCTCAGACCTCCACTTAGGGCAGGGACTCAGATATGGCATGTGACCAATACTGTCCTGCTTCCTGTTGGAAGATGTTGAACCCTTTTTTTGGTGATTTGAGAGTCCAGAAATATCTCCCAAAATTGGAGATTATATCCCATTCTTCCGTTCCCCCTCCTGGGGGAAGCCTAAGTGACAATTCTCCACCGTAAATAATCCAGACAGATACAAAGGTTGGGGGACAAAAGTTGGTGAGGCAAATCTTTTAACAGTTCTGATGCCAACTCCAAAACAACCACCGAGCTAGCTGTCAGTTTTGCCAAAGTTTTTCTTGTTTTGCCCATAAGCTCTCTATTCTTTCCTTAATCGGCCCCACCTGGAAGATCCAGGTGAAACGACAGGCAAAAACAATCTTACGAAAATACACTACAGCTTCTTATTTCAGCATCGGTATTGGAGGTGTTCCCACTGGAACCTCATTTTCATCCTTCCTGTCACCAGGGCTGCTTGCTTTCATGAAGAAGCTCCCTGCAAAGGTTGAGTTTCTCCTCTTCCTTGTGCTCCTGAGTGCCTCATGATCACTTCCTGATGTTAGTCCACTTTAAAGTTCTTGCAGCAGTTTTTAGCAGATGAACAGATGTGTTTTTAAGAAGTTTAAAACCTGGAAACCTGTGCCACAAAAAGTAAAAACTCAGTGACTATTCTTTATAAAGTCACTCCAGGCTCCAAATGTCCACTGTAAGGATGCAAAGTCCTGGTCCTTGTGCATTTTTATGGCACATAGGGAGGCTGCTATAGGAGGGAATCAGCTTATCTCCGACTTTACTTTTCCTGCTGAAAACAAATTTTTTCCCTTCTGGATTGACAGAGATTCTCTCCAGGTGCCTGTGGCAGGACTGTACCGGAGAAGCTGTCTGAATTGGCTTTGAGTCTCATTTTCTGACATACATTGAGGTATAGGTATATATATTTTTTCCCGAGGTTGAAGTGCCTTTAATGAATGCAGGCCTGGCCTTTGTGGTGCCTTCTCTTCGAATGCGAGTTAAATTAAAAATCTACAGGTGGGAGCGGAGACTGGTTCTTCTCTGGTCACTACAAAAGGAGATGCAGCTCTCACCCTATGTTCCAGCCAGTGCTTCTCCAGTCTGTTTTCTCTTCAAAGCACCTGTCTTCGAAGGAGGAAATTAATCTTTTGACTTTAAAAACGGGAAATCCATACAAAGTCTACAGCTTGTTCTTTCCCTCAGAGCTGGAATATGGTTTTGTGTATTCAGATTTTCAGCATGGATGGCTCAGGATCACTGATATCTTCAAGTAGTTAGTATCCTTTCTACAACTTCCTCGAATTTCTCAGGCAGTCTTCAATATGATCCCTCTGAAGTAATGTGCAACGATCTTTATGGTGAGCTGCAGGCTCTGAAGTTGAAGTTCCGACAGCATTATCTCAAGCATTCAAATTTTCTTTTAACCACCAGGTGTCTGATGGTTTCCTCTATGACCTCCTCGGGGTTGCTCAGGTCTGCATCCTTGAACTTGTGGGCTATCGAAGCCCAACCTATCACCTTCACCCATTGTTTAAGGGTCTTAGTACATACCTGCACCATGTTGATGCTTTCTCCTTGAACATTGAAAAGCAGTGGAAGTATAAATTGTAGCCTATTAATCACCTGGACTAATTTTGACAGTATTGGGGTGGTTCAAGGTATTTATAATGTGAACTTCCTGGGAAAAGGTTTGGAGCCTCAAACTCATTATTCTCACAGCTCTATGTATCCCAGGTATGACATTATAGAGGCCAAGTTCACGTGGGCATTATTGTGTCCAGGATATCATTTTTGCCAGGGTTTTCCTTGGGATAAATTCACAATACATTTCATATTAGAAACTGATATTTGGGCTGCTGCTTTTATTTTCCATGTATCTCATGAGAATACAGCTTCCATGGAAATGGGATGGCTCCTGCGTATTTCAGTCATGTTCTCATAGACTTGGTGAGCACATATTAAATACTATAGATATGGCAGTGAAATGTTTAAGGAATTTGGGTGAAGCATATTATATAGTAAGAATAGAACCCTGACCAAATGATTTTCTTCCTTTTTTTGAAGGGGAGCCAGGGGACAAGAGGGTTACCAAGTGGTGCCCAGGAAGCTTGACAGCTCACTGGTGATTCTCAGTCAGGCCAGCAGTTCAAAGCAAAGGCCAAAGAAATGATATTACTTGGGCCCAGTGGTGCCTGGGGGACCAAGTGGTACTAGGTTAAATGCAGGTCCTCTAACCATAGTTCTATGACTGGACGCTGGCCTTAGCTTATTGGAGGAAATTCATGCAATATCTGACAAAAAAATCTTGGTTCAGGGCAGAAGATGACTACAAAACATAATTAACCTACATTTTGGGATGGAGAAATTTGGGTCCTATGGCATCAGACTGTTCATCAAAAACATGTAGATAATACAATTATCAATCACACCTTTATAAAGTCCTCTAAAATTCTGTGCTGTACAAGGAAACAAGTGAGTTTTTCAGATTGGAACTACTCTCAGTACTTATTGATGATAACGTGATCTTTTGTGTTTAGAGCCCTCACAGACCTGGTCTCATGTATCTCTTTCTTTGGACCATTATAATTTGTATTGTTTCCCCTACATTAACACATAACTGTAAGTACAAAAGGCTTTGATGACCTCTCTAAAATTTTGAACGCACTTTTTTAACTTGAGGGACTTGGGGAACTCAATCCCATACTCCCAAACCCCTGTCAAAGCAGCAGTTAGTGTCAGAAAACAAACTTGCTTTGGGTGAATTTTTCCCTTTCATTTTGCAGTGGACACCACATTGCTGTTGGGGTAAGAAGTCATGGTACACTTGGCAGACTGAAGGAAAGCACCTCAACCTTGCAGTTTGCTTAACCCTAGATAAGGGCATAGAAATATTATTTTTTTACCTTTCCTGTCTTACCTGTTCATAATTAAAAGCAAAGGCGATCTGCTTAAAATAGCTATAGTCACTCATATTTTTCTATTATTATTTTAAATAAACCTTAATTTTATTTTCACTGAACTAATGGAATAGACTTCATAAGCACAAATGCTATAATTTCAAAATTATTTTAGAGAAATAAGTCTGGGGTATGAATTTCAGATTCTTGGTTTTTGGAAGGCATATGTAAAGATAGCCTGAACATACTATTAAATATACATACATACATATAAATATGTATTTATATTACCACTAAAAGACTTATGGATATAGATGTTTAAATGGACAGCTAAATGATGAGTTGACCAAAGAAAAATAAAGTCTTCGATGGAAAAGTTAACAGAAAGATGTTTATTAGTCATCAAATGTAATTTTTTTCCCTTGAAACACAGCAATTTTGGACTGTTGTTCTTTTCGCTTCCTGCTTGCTTCCCAGGAAGGATGAAGGGGCAGTTGTGATTGTTGTTTTATATTTTTAAGTCCCCTTTGTCCACTTCTATTAATTTGATTCTTGACCTGAGGTTCATTCTGCTGAAGATCTAGAAGAAAGCAAAAGTACCTAATGAAAACTCACTATATATAAAATTGTAAATAAGAGGAAAATGTTTTATCTTCTCAAATCAGTACTTAAGGGAAGAACTTATGTTTTTAGAAATGGCTCACAATGAGGCAGTGACAGACAATAAAGCAGACAAAACATTTCCCTTGCATGTAGTTATCTTGGTTTAATCCCTGACATCCCCATATGGTTCCCAGAGCCCCAGGAGTAATCCCTGAGGGTAGACCCAGCACTAAGCAATGTGGATGACCACATGTGGTTCAAAGGCAAGTGGTTCAACAAAAAATTATAACTATTCTCTGCAGAACTTGGGAGGTGGGTAGATGGGACTGGGAAATAGCTAAAATAAAAATTACACCTATAATTCCATTTCTGTATAATACAGAATTCATTCAAGACATTAATGACCATTTTTTTCATCCTTTTACTTTGACAATGCATTGCTCAATTACATATGGAAGTCAGGAAGTCACATACATACCTGCGGCTGTGCTTTTGGGAGCCTGTTCTCTGTAATTTTTAAAAGAAAAAGACCATTAAGATTTTTAAAAGAACAAAACAACAACAACAAAAAACTTTTAAAAGAGAAATAAATCCCCTCGTTGTAAGAAGCAATAGTGTAATGAAACTGGTGCTAAAACTTACTAAAAACTATTATATTCTCTTATGCCATTAGCAAATATTCACATACACACAAAGAGAAAACAAAACTTTATATCAAAACTCCCAATATTATGACCAAACGTGTAGAAATTTTCCTTTCATTAAGAATTTTGATTCTTAAGGCTATTTAATTATCTCCTATCTATTTACTCATAAAGTCTAGTACTAAGAAGTTCAAATGATCACAGGAAAAATATGTCAAATATAATAAAAACTTTACTTGCATTTTGTGGGACAAGAAAGGGAGAGCAGTGTTGTTGCCTTGATTTTTAAAGTGTTGCAGGGACACAAATAATGGTACTAAATATCTAGGGTAAGTAGGGTCACACTGGGAGATGGCTTGAAGCACCATGGTGTCTGTTGGAACCTATAGTCTCTTTTTTTATTTTTTATTTTTGGTTTTTGGGCCACACCCAGTAACGCTCAGGGGTTACTCCTGGCTATGTGCTCAGAAGTTGCTCCTGGCTTGGGGGACCATATGGGACACCGGGGGATCGAACCAGGGGATCGAACCGCAGTCCGTCCAAGGCTAGCGCAGGCAAGGCAGGCACCTTACCTCGAGCGCCACCGCCCAGCCCTGGAACCTATAGTCTCTTAAGTCACATTTTCAGTCCCAGTAGTGTGTCATTATTTTTTCAGTGAGAAACATGTATAGATAGCCCTTAGCAGGTTTGGAAGGTAGAAGTATAACATTATTTCCAGGGTTCCAAAGATGGCTGTTTGTTCTTCTCAAGAGTTTTCTTAGGAAAATTACATCATAGTTTTATTTTCTATCCTATTACAAAATTATGTGCCCAATATAGAGAAAGCTTATGGAAGAAAATAGCTGTCAATGTAAGACCTTAATTCTAAATCAAGAAGGTCTCCCCTATCATTCAAGAATAACAAATAAAACTAAACTTAGAACAGTTGTGAAAACTGGTAGTTAGGATTTTATCCCCCAATACAAAGCAGTATGGAGAATTCCAGTGGTAATACAAGCAGCCTTATATATCTGAACAGGGAGGGCGTTGTTAAGGAGATGTGGGGCATTGGAGGTTGGAAGTTTGCTCGGTGAAAGGGGGGGCTGTTCTTTTTATGACTGAAACCCAACTACAATCATGGTGCTTAAATAAACAACAACAACAACAACAAAAAAAAAAAACAATAAAAGAAAGAAAGTGATATTTTCAATGGTCCCGGGTCATCAACAACAAACTATCCAATTTATTCATCTCAGAAAAGAGACATGTGGGAAAGTGACTTAATATTAAAGTGCCTGTGATGCAGGCATAAGGCCACAAGTGTGATCCTCTTCGCATGCCAAGGGCAATTCCTGCAGCACTACCATTTGGGATCCCTGGTGCTTTAACAAAGTAAACACTCACTGGCACATTGGAGCCAACTGAGTCAAGAACCCAGGTGAGTACCAAAACAGTGTGTGTGTGAGCCATGACCAAGTGTGCATCCCTTTGTTATCACAGTAACAATAAAGGGAGGGAAAATTTAATTTAAAAAAGACCAAAAAAATAGGATAGGAGATATTTCCAAACAGTTTCATCCAAAGCTAGCTCAAATTAGCAAATTTCAACAGTTGGTAAATGAAAATGACCTAAAATTTACTATAAATCCCATATTCTGATAAAGCTAAATACTGTGTGTTGCCATACATGAATACATTTATATTCTCCCAGTATAAAGTTGAAGAAGGCCAAGTCTAAGCACAGAATGCATTATAGTAATTAGAACCTACTGGGTAATAACTTCTTTTATCTTTAAAATGTACAGTGTTTCTATCTTTTAAAAAATTCAGAACTAGGGACTGGAGAAGTAGTGCAAGTGGTAAGGTGCCTGCCTTGCCTGAGCTAGCCTAGGATGAACCATGGTTAGATCCCCTGTATGGTCCCCCAGGCCAGAAGCAATTTCTGAGCACAGAGCTCAGTAACCCCTTTGCATCATGGGTGTGCCACCCCTCAAAAAAAATTCAGAACTAAAACTTAAGAACTTAGTACTAATATCTATCCAGGATAATATTCTTACCTTTGAGAGATTTTAGATCCAGATAAAGAATGAAAAAATATTGATTCAAATTTCCTTATTTCTGTACTTGACTTGTTTAAGTTGTCTCTAACATCCTGATGGGTATCAAGTTTATGTTCTTTGAGTAACAACTTGGTGTGCTTTTTTGGTTCCCTAACTGATGACTGAGAACTACTTTCTTTCTTTCTTGTCCGCTTGACTTTCCCAATGAAGAAGTCATCACCAGAGTCACTATCCTCAGACATGGAAGACTGTTTATAAAACCTTTCTTCTGTACTATCATCAAAATACTCTTTCTCTTCAGCTAGTTCTTCATCATCACTGTTAATACCAACTGAGCTTTCAGATGCAATTTTCTGGGGGGTTTGACTTAATATTTTCTTTTTAGGGTTAGTTATCTTTGGGGATCCCACTGAATGAACTGTAGAATTCTTCACAGAAGGATTTGATGGTGAATTTGGCACATCTGTTGCTTTGGGTCCATGTTCCAGCTTGGCTATTTTTTCTTTTGAATTATTTAATGTTTTTTTTGCCAATATTTTGGTTTCTTTCTCTTTTTGCTCACTGGTAATAATAGTTTCTTCATGCTGTAACTTACTGGCATCATCTGAACACAAAGTGTCCTTGGACTGGTTTTCTTCTGATGCATTCTTTAATGAGTTGGTTTCATTATGTCTTGCATCTTTAAAGGCTTTCACAGCAGCTGCAAAAGAAATAACATGACTGTTTTCAGAAACAAAATAAATAACATGAAACATTATTGTTTAAATATTTTTCTAAATATTTGGAAAAATTTAGGTCAATGTGA
Source organism: Suncus etruscus (assembly GCF_024139225.1). Lineage (NCBI taxonomy): Eukaryota > Metazoa > Chordata > Mammalia > Eulipotyphla > Soricidae > Suncus > Suncus etruscus. The sequence continues at coordinate 160,961,379 of NC_064851.1, forward strand.
ATGTATAATGAGTCTGACTGACTTCACAAGGATTATCAATTGGCTTTTCAAATATAAATCTCAAAAAATACTGAGATATCCAATTAAATCGTAAAAATAAAGGGAAAGCCATTGTTGGAATAACTGGTCTTCACTCTATTCAGCAAAATTGTTTTTGTTGGCACTCATCACACACAGGATGAAAGCACCTTTGTATTGAAGTACCTTTTGGATTGGTGCCAAAGACCACTTTTCTCCTTCTCTGGGTATGGTCTTTGGATTCCCAATAAAGCCCCTAAGGGCTCAGGGAGAAGCTGCTTGCAGTTTTGGTTTTCCACTACTGAACTTTCTACCTGCTGGACTTAGGGCTAGCAAGAGGAAGGCTCGAAGTAGAAGTCCCTTAACCCGTGTTTATCTCCATAACTTTGTGTAGATTATTTCCTGTATCAACGTTTGCTACTAAACCTGTGTCTGCGCCGTCCTCTGGGATTGGGCATGAGACTTCAGCTTCAAGTAAACCCCCCTTTTCGACGGGAGCACTTGGGCCATCCATACCCAGCAGTTTTCTCCTGACCCTTTGCTCATAAATCACTTCTTTTGAGGCTTTGGAAGCATATGTGGTACTGGGGACAGAACTAGGGTTGGCAGCAGGTTAAGGAAATGTTCTAACTACTGTGCTACCTCTCCAGCCTCCCAAAAGGGCATCCATAATTTTATGTCTTCTAATTATGAAGAATTAAAATACATTAAGACAACAAATTAAAGTGATTTCATTTTCTATAGGAATGATGAATTGTAATAATTGAAGAGCATTATCAATTATTTTTTCAGTTATAGTTCTTATACTTCATGACAAAAGTTTAATTTTTAAAATATGTAAGCAAATATCTTTAACTGACAATATTAAAAGATATTGATATTTTGCTGCAGGTGTCCTGCGTCTCAGCAATTCTCGTGGGCCACAGTACTTTCACGAGAGGAAAACGGGTAACACGAGGGGCCGAATATGAAATATGAAATAATGAAACCACACAGAGTATGTGGGGGTCAACACATCTTCTGGCAGAGTGCGACAAGTTTAATTTTTTGAGCAGGGTAATTTATAGGGGTAAAATTAGCCAGAGATAAAGAATAATTGTAATCACAAAGCCTAGTACAACAATAACAATACCTAAGATATGGGTGTGACTGTAAAAATTCTAAGTTACAAGAGAGAAGGTTACACTCAAGGTGACTCTTGGCAAACTTACTTCAAATGTAAAATCAAGATTAGGGGGAAGTAGGAATATCTAGAAACTTGATCTTTCTAGGCTGGACTCTATTGTTTTAAAGGTTAAGTGAAGGGAGGAGCCAAATCCCCAAGAATGAGTTTCCCTATTTCTAAAGGAGGGTCAATAGTCAAGATCTGCATTCTGGTTATGCCCTTGATTACCAGAAACTGCAGCTGCAAAGAGAGAAAAACTGTCTTTGCTTTTAGGGCTGGCTATATCCAGGAAAAGGGTTCTCAAATAATCTTTGGTGCTGGAATTTCTGAGCCAAATTATTTGATAGTACTGCCAGGCATCTCTTTGGAAATTCCTCAACCATCCACGCAGGGGAAAAGGGCATTCACAGAGGGCCTTTTGAGGAACCCCATGAGGGTTAAATTAGTTCTACTCACCAGAAAAATCTGAGGATACATCTAGTGGGCTGAGCCCCCCTAAAAGCTTAGGTATGCCCTGGCAATATTTGAAAAATTAACGAAGATCATACTTAGGAATAAAAAAATTAACCAAAGTCATAAATAGAAATTATATATAAACTAAAATTTAGAAAAAATATTTTTCTTCATTATACCCAACCCAAGCAAAAAGTAGAGGAAAAATTCTAATAAAAAATTATTTAATTTTACCTTTTAACACATCTATTTTTTTCTTCAGAAGAGGGTGCACTGCTAATCTGGCAATTGCTCTTTCTGTTGCAGTAGAATCAGACTGCAAAGTAAAACAATAAGCACAAGGGAATACAAATAACATGGCACTATAAACATAAATGTGAGAGATAGTTAGCAACTTTAAAAGATTATAATAACTTATAATAGGAATTTTTAAATATTCTCATTAGATAATCCATCTTTTAAGAAGAAATAAAACATGCTGACAAAAATATTACTCCACTTGAACAATTAAATTCTTTGACATATGTCAATGCTCAGCAGTTATTCATGGCTCTTTAAAAGAAACTTCAAAAGCTACAAGAGTGTTTGGGTCTTTCTCATCTGAAATGTCTGTATTTGCTGAAGACAATGGACTAAACTCACAAAAGGAAAATAGCTGCTTCTGTGAGTCTTCAGTTCCTTTACTGCTTTCTCTTAGTCTTCTGTCCATTTCTTCCTCATTTATTTACTTATGTTTACTGAGCCCTTACTATGTGCAGGCACAAACTTTTATACATAAGCACACAAACACAATAACTAAATCCAAGGCAAATATGATCAAATTTATAGGAAAAAGAGAAAATATTATGAAGGACTTTTATAGATGGAATTCAAAAACAATCATGTATCTTGAATTTAAATAAATTCAATTTGATGCTTACAAGGTTAAGTAGTCTCTACAAGCAGTTTCGCACCTGCATAAAAAAGTCTTCAGAATATTGGGGATAAGAAGGCAGCCACCACTTTCCTTATTTAAAGCTGACACTGTTTGCCAAGGAAAATTCTTAGGAAACTGTGGTTTTCACACACCTCCAGTTTCTTCCATCTCAAATAAATTAAATAAAAAAGGAAAAACACCTCATCGTTTAATGGAAAAATTTTTATTTTGGCATGTGGGTATTTATTGTGAGTACAAAGCTCTTAGTGTTCAATTTTGAAAAGAATTTTGAGAATGTACATGTGAATATAAACAACAGTCTAAAAATGAAAATACTTGATTACATGCAATGTTCATTCCTTTGAAATTTTGCCTGAAATGGACTCCTATGAACCAGTAGCAGTAGAACTCTAGAAGCAATACTTTACTTAATTCCAATTCTAGGTTTTAACCGAGGTTAAACACATTCCTATTTGTATTCATTAAAAGCATGAATATAGAAAAGTCCATTTAGCTAATCAGAAGAATTGTGACAAACTGTATTTTTGAACTGTTACAATCACCATAAAAGAATGATTCTAAACTTGTAGCGTTAGAAAAAATGTGGTTTTAGTCCACTGCTCTGTCTGAAATTTGTTCTCTCCCTTTCTGATTCTGTCATTGAAAGAGGATATTCCTTTACTTCATATTGAGAGAGCACTTAAAGAGTTCAACAAGATGTTAATAAATATTTGTTTCCTCTTATCTTGTAGCTGTTTACTATAATAACAAAAAAGCTTTTCTACTATATTGCTTATTCTTCAAAAAAAGAATACTATTTCTTCTATAAGTTTTAAATTTCCATCAGCTCTCTGAAATGACTACTCTCTCTTCCCCCATCTTCGCGCCAAGATCACTGCTAAGATCAACTACGGTAAAAAACATTTATGAAAAAATTGTGTAAGATCTAAGCTACACAAATAATTTATTCCACTCTACTCTCAATGATCAACCAGCCTCACCTACTCAAGGTTCTATGTAACAGACACATTTCTTATCTGAATATGGTCTACCATGCTCCCACTAATAATAAACTGAAGAATATCCAGTTCTCCTAGGATAGTCAGCTAGCTGCCTTCCTTATTTTTGCTTAAAAGTTTCATTAATTAATAGGCTTTGATACAGAAGAACCTGAATTTAATAAGGATATTGCAAATGAAATAAATAGTAACAACAGAGCTGAAATCAGATAGCTTGAGCGGAGTGTGATGACTCAGAAGTAGGGCAGTTTCTCTTGGCTTTAAATCCATCAAGGGTTGCATCAATAACTTTGATGAAACAACTGTTTTCCTTTCCTCCCTCTCCACCTTCTTTTCCTTCCTTTAATTTGGAGAAAGGTCAAAGCAATCAAATTTCACTTGATAATGTTTCAGTAAGGTCCTAAATATTTTTGCTGCATTACTAATCATAAATCAAATGAATATGCTATTACAAAATAACAAAGATAACAATATAATGTAGCTATTTACTTTCCCATTTTTAGAATAAATGACATTTTTACACTGAAAGTTTTGGAAAGGATTCAAAATGAAAGATTTTCTAAAAATCTGCAATTACACACAGACAGACAGACAGACAGACACACACACACAACCACAAATACTAAGTGTCCAAAGTAAAAACAATCTAGAAAGGGAGAAAAAGAACGCAAGAAAACTAGACACGTGACATTTCACTTTGGATATTATCAAGTTCAAATTAAGATTAATATTGCCAAATCTTACTGTCAGAGTTTAAGTGGAAACATAATATTATTAGGAAACTAAAAATAAACTGCTTTGAATCCTCACCACAAATTAAACATTAATGAATTGCCTTTAGAATACAACCAGATTTTTAAATATTTCTGAAAAAAAATCTCACATTTTTATATTTTAAAATAAGAAAAACTACTTCTCATTAATTTTTCAGAATTAGCACTAGCATGCTAGTAATTAACATGCTATCATTTTGTGAGACAGATCAAAATACAAATTTAAAACTTAACATGTCTACATTTCTCCCTTCATTTTATGAATGAATTTTCTAGTATTACGTTGCAAGATAAAACAGAGGCTGCAAAAAAACCTTTTTCATAACTTTGATGATGCTTTTCCGACCAGAACAAAGTCAACAAAAATCCTTCTCTTCTTCCACACAACCAGAAACCTTTCATATTTCTAGTCTTCTTACAGTAAGATACTTTAAAATTTAATTGTATCAGAGAGATTGTACAATGGTTAAACTTGCCTGGCAATGCAGCAAGATGCTGATCTGAGACCCCTCCCTGCACACATGTCATCTTCCCAGCACAGCCAAGTGTAACCCCTGAGCACAGAGCCAGGCCACCTAGTGAGCAACTCTCCCCACCCCAAACCTCCTGCCATTGAACTATAGACAAGTGGATGCTAGTTTATATAAATGCAAAATCAGAGCAAGTCTTTCCTCAAGGCTAATTTTACATTGATATTACTAGTTGAATATTCCAAAATGCCTTATTGTAATGAATAAAGCAAGTACCGTATTTTCCGGCGTATAAGACGACCCCCTAATTTTGCAGTTAAAACATAGGTTTAGGCCTCTATTCGCTGTATCAGACAGAACGTTCCTGTGCTGCAACTATATGTACCACAGTGAGCCAATCACAACAAGCAAAGGTTCAAAGGTTCTACTGGAATAGACTTCCTCTCTGACTCTGGCCCATCTAAGCAGGCTTTTGACAGTGTAGATTCGGGCCCAAAACATTGTCTAATTTGCATGCATAAAAAGCCTGCTTGCATTGGCTGAGTTAGAGAGGCGGTCCGAGCAGCCTTGCAGTGATTGGTCCCTTATCATAGGCACCTTTTCTGGCAATTTCCTGGTGGCCTCAGTTAATCTCCCCTACTACATGAACCAAACAACAACCCATCCTCGGACCCTAGCACTGAACCACCAATACGGTTAGCTGGGTTTTGCCAGAAGTGGCCCCCAGATCTCCTGAGTAATGTTTGGGAGCCCCCAAGAAAGAGATTTGGAAACTGCGGCCTGATTTTTTGTTTGTTTGTTTCGTTTAGCGGCATATTGATACATTTTTCGGGATATCCTCGGCTATAAGAAGACCCCCGATTTTCGGTTGACTTTTTTTTGTTTCAAAAGTTGTCTTATATGCCGGAAAATACGGTAAGCAGAAAATTGATGAAGAAATAAATTACATGACTAGCACGATCAACCACTTAAGTAAGTCCTGATACAAGGCAATGATTCCAAGATGCTACCAAATGAATATAAAATATTTATGAAAATAAACCATAATCTAAGACCATAACACAAATATTAATGAGGTAAAAAATAAAAATCACAGAAATATGCTCATAATCATAAAGAGTAATGGTCATAAACAGTAATGAAAGACATTAAAACTTGAAAGATTAAACTTCTAACAATACATCAAAATAAACATGAAGTGAAAGTTAAAACTTCAGTTTTGTTTTGGTTTTGGTTCACACCTCGCAGCACTCACGGGTCATCTTGGCTGTGTGCTCAGAAATCACTACTGGCAGGTTCTGGAGACCATGTAGGATGTAGAGGGATCAAACCCAGGTCCATCTCTTGTGCAAGGCAAACACCCTACTGCTGTGCTATCACTCCAACCCCCAAATTTAAAACTTTTTTTTTTGGTTTTTGGGCCACACCCGGCGACTCTCAGGGGTGTTAATCCCGGCTATGCCTTTAGAAATCACTCCTGTCTTGGGGGAACATAAGGGACTCCAGGGATCGAACCGAGGTCTGTCCTGGATCAGCTACGTCCAAGGCAAAAGCCCAACTGCTGCATTATCGCTCTGGCCCCAATTTAAAACATTTTTAACTTAAAGAAAATTAAAACAACATTGCAACCATCTAAGATGCAATGAAAATGGGGTTGAAAGAGCAGTGACAGCATTATATGTTGACATTAGAATAGAAGTATAAAATCTACAACTGAAAAAGACTGGGGAGACTTATCAAGGGCTGGAATACATGGCTTTCACACTCAAGGCACTGAGTTCAATCCCTGGAGTGACAAATCACCTTATAACCCAGCATGACTTAGTTACTAATACAATCAGGCCCAAACAGCAAAAACATTGCTAGTTCAAGCACTGATATTTGGCAATGCTCTGGCAAGTATCACCAGGAGTTACCCAGGGTATCACATACTTTCACAAATATACAAAAATTTAAAAAATAGTAACTTACACTTCAAAATTAAGAAGTCAGGAAAACAAAGAAAGAAAAATATGATCATAAATAAGAAATTAGAGAAAATATCAATATAAGTAAAAACAGTTAAGTAATAAAAACTCATGTATATAAATATTAATCAATAAGGAGAAATGTAGAAGGTGAAATTTTAGTTTGGAAGAGAAGGAAGGGGTGACAAATTCAATGAGCAAAGAATCTGGGTAGAAATTTTTACTGGGACTCAGTGGATGTGGCAAAGCCTTCCTTAGTTTATTTTATTATTTCTAAATCAGTTTCCTTGTTTGTAAAATTGTAAAAAATTTTTGGGTCACACCCAATTATAAAATAAAAAAAAAAAGGTGACATAAACCTAACCTTTCACAAGGACAAAGCAGTTAAAATTTTGTGAAATACTCATTAGATATTTTGAGGGCTGGAGAGATAGCACAGTGGTAAGGCGTTTGCCTTGCATATGGAAGGACGGTGGTTCGAATCCCGGCATCCCATATGGTCCCTCGAGCCTGCCAGGAGTGATTTCTGAGCAGAACCATGAGTAACCTCTGAACGCGGCCGGGTGTGACCCAAAAACAAACAAACAAACAAACAAAGATATTTTGAAAGAAAATAAAGACTCTTATTTTAATTAGGAAGACTGCTATCCAAAACACAAATGCCACAGTAAGTTTAACATACCTTTAATGACCATGAAGTTTTGATTGCACAGCAAAGCAAAATCTATATTACCATAAAACAATGATAATAATGTTTTATGGTAATAAACAGACCTTAAAAATAATAGACCTTTTTAATAGATCTTAAAAGGGGGAAAATTACCATATATGCTAAAGGAAACAGATTTTCTAGTAAACTTCTCTTCAAAACAAACATAACAATAAAGTAGGAACTTTTCATAGAAAATGAGGAACTTTGCACATCTACCTTTTTGCAGATTTTTTCAAAGTTGATATCATCACCAAGAGCAGACTTAGTTACCACATCAGGTTTCAATTCCTATAAATAAAAAAATTATTTATGAATATAATGTCAAACTGTATAATTAGAGTTCAGTTTCTCATTTGCTTTGGTTTTAAAAAACCTGATACTTAATAAGTTCTAAATATTTAGAGAAATTAACTTTTAGGAAAAAACTTATTGCAAATGATACTACTATTAAAAAAAGCTAGTCCTCTTGTGACAATCTTATACTGAGATTCCATGTAAGGTAGAAAATTTAATTTTCTCTAATAAGAAAGAAATAATAAAAACATCATGAGGGCGGCAAGATAGTACAGTGGATAAGGTGCTTGCCTTGTATGGGGCTGACCTGGGTTTGATCCTCAGCATCCATCCCCTAAGGTTCTCTGAGTACCATTTGCAGTGATAATTCCTGACTGCAGTGAGGTGTCAGAAAGTAAGATCTGAGTACTCCAAGTATGGACCCCCCAAAAAACCCAAAGCAAAATAAAACAAAACTAAAAAGAAAACTGAAGAGAGATAACTAAATTTGTTAATTTTTAAATTTAGAGAATTAGTTCTAACATCTTAATGACATGAGAACACTGGAAAAAAATTATTATTGAAAAATACTTGATTAAAAAATCAAAAGCATGAAATACCTTTCTATTATTAAGAAACTAACCTATATTAAATTCTAGAAAATTAAAAACCAGAGGAAACAAAATAATTACTAAAAATGTAACGTGGGTTTAATGATAGTACACGCCTATCTACATATTCCCCTAAAATAATTCAAGTTTGATATGCCTTCCACCAAAGAAATAAGGGATGACTTCAGTATACAACAAAATTAAATAGTTGAATATTAATAGTCAGAAAAGATTTACTGATAAAAGAATTCAGGTTATCTGACAAGCTGAGATCTATCTTTAGACACAGGGAATTAGTGAATAGCAGTTTAGCTATCCCAATGACAGTCATATGGTACCCTTAAGAAATATTCAATTTGGCTAACAGAAATTAAAGATATATAAAAGTTATGCCATGAGTTTAATGCTTAGGTAATAATTTTATTCTGTGCCTTTATTTTATTTTATTTGCTTTTTGGGCCACACCCAGTGACACTCAACAATAGCTCCTGGCTTGAGGGATCATATGGGATACTGGGGGGATTGAGTCAGTGGTCCTTCCTAGGTTAGCTGCTTGCAAGGCAAATGACCCGTCGCTTGTGCCACCGCTCTGGCCCAATATTCTGTGTCTTTAAACAAGAACAATTACCTTTCTTTATATACATCTAAATTTATTTTCTGTTGCTGTTGTTTTTGTTGCTTAAGATGAAGATTATCTTTCTTACATTTCAATACTGGTTTTAGCTATAATACACAGAGGTCAGTTATAGTGGGAGACAACCAGCAAAGACATAAAGAGTCCTAAATGAGAAACTGAAAGAATTAGGACTAATGGATCTATATAGGGTCTTTGACTCCTCAAAATACACATTTTTCTCAAGTGCATATGGACCTTCTCTAGGATATATCACACTTGTCAAACAATCAGAGAAGACTTACTACTACTGACACTTAGACTCTTCCAAACCATCATGATGGGTATCCTTCCTAATACCTTCTATGAAGCTAATATCATATTCATTCCCAAAGTTGACAAAGATACCAAGAAAGAAAACTACTGACCAATTTCACTAATGACAGTGGATGCAAAAATCCTTAACAAAATCTTAGCAAATCAAATCAAGAACAAATAAAAAAGATTATACATCATGACCAAGAGGGTTTCATCCCTAGTATGTAAGGATGGTTCACTATATGCATATTAATATACATCAAAATATATAACATCATACAGCACATCAATAAAAGGAAGGATAAAAAAACTACATGATCATACCAATTGATGCAGAGAAAGCATTTGACAAAATCCAGCACCCATTCAAGATGAAAAATATCAGCAAAGTAAGTGTGGAAGGAACCTTCCTCAAGATAGTAACAACTACCTATAAGAATCCAACAGCCAACATTATTCTCAACAGTGAAAAACTGAAAGCATTTCCTCTAAGGTTAAGCAAGGCTGTCCACTGTCCATTCTTATTCAACATAGTATTAGAAGTCCAAGCAATAGCAATCAGACAAGAGAAGGAAATCAAAGGAATACAAAAAGGAAAAGAGGGAAATCAAACCATCTCTATTTTTAGGTGGCATGATGTTATACATTGAAAACCCTAAAGAGTCAATAGAAAAGCTCCTAGAAACAATAAAGCAATACAGCAAAGTAGCCAGCTAGGAAGTCAATACACAAAAGACGGTTGCATTCCTTTATACAAATAATGACTCAGAGGAGACAGAGTCTATTTTATTTAAAATAGTGTCTAAAACTATCAAGTACACAGGAATCAACCTAACAGTAGAGGTTAGGTAAAGAAAATTTTAAACACTTCAGAAAACCTAAAAAAGACTGAAGAAAATGGAAGAAAATACCATGCTCATTGATTAGACGAATCAATATCATCAAAATGACCATCTTCCCTAAAGTACTATATACATTCAATGCAATCCCTATTCAAATTCAGACTAACTAGTTCAAGGACTTAGAACAATCAATTATAAAGATCATGTGGAACTATAAAAGACCAAGATAGAAAAATCCATATTAAGAACACATGAAATTGGGAGGCATCTCATTACCTAATTTGAAGCTCTAATATAAAATTAGTGATAAAAACAGCATGGTATTGGAACAAAGACATAATTTCAGACCAATGGGTCAGAATAGACCATTCAGTGACAAACACCCAAGTATATGGTCAACTAATCTTTGATGAAAGAGCCAAGAAATTGAACTGGAACAAAGAAAATCTCTTCAAAAAATGGTGTTGAAACAATTTGATAAACACGTGTAAGAAAATAAAGATTAATCCATATCTCACAATTTACACAAGTCAATTCAAAGTGGATTAAAGACCTTGAGATTAGACCTGAATACATAAAGTTCACTGAGGAAAACATAGAACACCCCAAGACTTAGACCTCAAAGAAATCTTTTATTTTTCTTAAAAGCCAGAGATAAGTGAGACTATTCTGTGTCTATCTCTCTCCCTCTGACTTATTTCACTCATCATAAGTTTCCATGTCCATCCTTGTATAGGAAAATTTTATGACTTCATCTTTTCTGATGGCTGCATAAGACTCCATTGTGTAAATGTACCACAATCTCTTTAGCCAGTCATCTGTTGAAGGGCATCTGGGTTGTTTCCAGATTCTGGCTATTGTAAATAGCACTGCAATAAATATGTGTGCAGAAGAACTTTTTGTATTGTTTTTGAGTTCCTAGGGTATATCACTATGCGTGGTATTGATGGATCATATGGTAGCTCAATTTTCAGTTTTTTAAGGAACATCCATATTGTTTTCCAAAAAGGCTGAACACCACGGCATTCCCGCTGACAGTGAATAAGAGTTCCTCTCTCTGTCCATCTCCTTAGTACTGATTGTTCTTGTTCTTTGTGATGGATGTATACATGCCAATCACTGTGGCATGATAGTACCTCATTGTTGTTTTGATTTGCATCTCCCTGATGATTAGTGATGTGAAGCATTTTTTCATATGCCTTTTGGTCATCTGTATTTCTTCTTTGAGAAATTCTTCAGTTCTTCTTCCCCTTTTTGATGGGTTTAGATTTTTTTTTTCTTGTTAAGTACTGTTAGTACCTTGCATATCTTGGATATTAATATGCCACTTATTTGATGGGTATTAGGTGAATAGTTTCTCCCATTCGGTGGGTGGCCTTGGTATCCTAGTCACTCTTTCCTTTGAGGTGCAGAAGCTTCTCAGCTTAATATACTCCCATCTGTATATCTCCACGTTCACTTGTTTGGAGAGTGATGTTTTTTCCTTGAAGATGACTTTAGTCTCAATGTCCTGGAATGTTTTACCTACACATTGTTCTATATACTTTATGGTTTCAGGTCTGATACAAGGTCTTGAATCTATTTGGATTTTACCTTAATACATATACTTTTCTCACTGTAACTGTTTGTTTTTTTTTTCCGGGGGAGGGGAGAGGTAGGGAGGTATCACACCCAGCAGTACTCAGAGACTACTCCTAGCTCTATGCTCAGAAATTGCCCCTGGCAGGTTCGGGGGACCATATGGGATGCAGGGATTCGAACCACCATCCTTCTGCATGCAAGGCAAATGCCCTACTGCTGTGCTATCTCTCCAGCCCCGCAACTGTGTTTTTTAACTCAGCAAATATATGATAAAACATGTATTAGACAAACATTTTAATTTTCCATTTAACTAAAATGATAATAAAATATATGTTACAAGGTTCTAATAATTTATAAAGGGCCAAGAGAGAAGTCTTAATTCTTAAAATTCATTGATTTGGAAATGAGGTAAGAAATGTACTTCTCTGAAATAACTATATAGAGAGCTACTATATTTGAACTCAAGATTTTCCATGGATGGGAATCTCATCAATGTTATGTACAGTGACAACAAAATCCCCTGGTTCATTAATATTGCTTAATTAACTATTTACTAAACACAGTTCTATCAGATAGAACTTCAGTAAGTTTACTGCTGATATTACAGGTAAATGACTCTTCCAAATACAATAGCTTCCATTTTCCTTCACCTATTCCTATTTTCTATTGCAATTAATGGGATCTGCAGTCTCTGAGCTGAGCTTAAAGGGCTCAGCCACCTGACCACATTGGCTTTTTCACGATGTCTGCTTGCTATGTTCCCATTTACAATTTTTCCTTTCTCTGCTGTAGTCATTTGACTTTTGATTTCAGAAGTCGTACACCAGTACAATTGGAGGACACTTTCTGTTTGCTTGCTTAAAGTAGGTAGATTTCTGGAGGGTAGATATCATTGAGTGGTTTGTTTTTTCTAAGGACAAAGATGGGGATGAAAAAGGGGCAGGAGGACAAATATGTCTGGAAACCTCTGCTTTATCATTATCACGCTCATAAGGTCCAGAATCAAAATAATCCTCTTAGTTTTTGCTGTCTCAAGATACTTTACTTCACTTTTGAAAATAGACTGAAGTCAAAGACTTAGAGCCTGACACTTGGCCTTTTTACCTGTCTCATTGATCTTACAGTCCCATATTAGAATACTTTTCTTCTAGGTGTTTTATATGCCATACATTTATTTAGCTTTAGATAGAATGACCTAGATATGTTTTTATTTTTCCTACCTCGGCATTGGTAAGACACAGCCCACTTTTAAAATTTGTTTTTGTGGGATATTGATAACTTTTATTTCAATCCCCCCCCCCAATCAAAAGCTATCCATGCTAAATAGCACTAAAATAAAGCTGAGATTCTTGCAGAAATGGCTAGCTATAGATCTCAGGCAAAACAAACTGAAGAAAAAAAAAAGATTAACTCCTGTTCTATGACAGCAAATGAGGGGTAAAGGGGTTTGTCTCAAAAAGTCACATAAACTAGCTTAAAAAGGATACCACTAGCTAAATTTTAGTGTCAAAAAGAATGAGAACAATGAACCATAAACATTGGCCATATAATTTTATTCAGACGAGGGCCCAATTCATAAAGGAATGAAGCACTATTAAAAAAATTATCTTGGAGGCCAGAGAGATAGATCAAGGGTTAAATTTCTAAACTTATAAAATATTTAAAAAATCAAAACTAAACTAAGAATTAAAAAATAACAACAAAAAACTTCAGGTGTACTTCTTTTCTTAATGCATATCTCAAAATCCTGTTTACACATTCCATGGCCTTTAAGCAATGAATACCTCAAAATCCTGTTTACACATTCCATAGTCTTTAAGCAAGTTTATCTGTACTGAAGCAATAATAAAGTTTTTTTTTTAATTTTAAAATTAGTGTACAATGGGCCAAAGAGATAGTATAGTAAGATGCTTGCTTTGCATGTAGGTGACCTGGGTTTAGTCTCCAACATAATATATGGTCTTCTGAACACCACCAGGAGTAATTACTGAGCCCAGAGCCAGGCATAATTCCTGAATAACTGTTGGGTGTGGCCCTAAAACAAAACAACAGAAAAATAAGCGTTCAAGAACCAATAGACAGGAAAGTGATTATGGTGGACTACACAAATCCTGGAGCTCCCGAGTATGATGAGTTAGTCTTATCAATACCCAGCATCAGAGCCTGAGCAGCACTGCATCCCTGGGTTCTTTCTTGTATTAAACTGCTGGCCCTTGGAGGGAGAGCACAGCGGTAGGGCGTTTGCCTCGCACACAGCTGATCCAGGAGGGATAGTGGTTCAAATCCCAACATTCCATATGGTGCCCCTAGCCTGCCAGGGATTTCTGAGTGCAGAGCCAGGAGTGACCTGAAAGCTGCCGGGTGTGACCCAAAACAAAACAAAACAAAACAAAAACAATAAACTACTGGCCCAAATGTGATGAAAAACATTTTACAAATGTTAACGAATAGGACAAACCTTTACAAATAGGAGCACTAACTTTTCCTTTGTTTTCAAATACAAGCAAACACTTCAAAACCAAAGGGTGGTTCAAAAGCAGGGTTCATTATTTGCTCCAATAGTTCTCATTTAAAATCTAAAACCCCAAAGAAAACCCCAGCAAACATAAGCTCTCCAGGGTCCAACACAGAAGTAGGCATGTCTCCGCCCACAAGGGCTGGGGGCTGATGCCTGCCTGTGGGACACTATACAGAACTGCACTTGCCCTCCCTGCCTGGCTTCCCGGTTTTCAGCATGCAGCAGCCAAAGAAGACCCCAGCAAACATAAGCTCTCCAGGGCCTATCACAGAGGTAGGCTTATTCTGCCACAAAGGGTGGAGCCAGAAATCCATGGCAGCAAACATCTTCTAGTCCATAAACCCCATAGAAACACATGGTAAAAATGACAAGTGTGGCAATGGGGAAACAATGCAGGACAACAGCATGCAGAGAGAATTAAGATGGCTGCTCCGATGACCCAAAAAATACCAATAATTAGCCTCTCAGATAATAAGTTTAGAATAGAAATATGGAGGATGCTCAGAGAACTCAAAGAAAGCATAGATCGAGCTGGGCAGACCACGAAGATAGAAATCAGAAAACTTCAAAATGAAATTACAGAACTGAAAAACTCAGTAGATGAAATGAAAAACTCAATGAAAAGCCTCACCAACAGAGTAACAGCAGCTGAGGACAGAATTAGTGAGCTGAAAGATGAGAAGCATAACAACTCCATAAGGCAGAAGAGAATGGAAAGGAAACGTAAAAGGAAATAATCAGACAATGAAAAAAATACTCAGGAATGTGAACAGATGAAAATAGAAGTGTTTGATAAATTCAACAGAAACAACATAAGAATCATTGGAGTCCCAGAGATACAGGAAGAATCAACAATCAAAGACATCATTACAGGGTAATCAGAGACAACTTTGAGAAACACTATGCCACAAAACATGAGAACCTGGAAGAGGTTCCTTCTCCCCACATCCCCACCAGCACTGATTGTTCTTGTTCACACCATAGAGACTGGCACACCTCAGAAAGAACAAGAACAATCAGTGCTGGTGGGGATGTGGGGAGAAAGGAACTCTCATTCATATGGTGGAAATGCCATCAAGTCCAGCCTTTATGGAAAACAATATGGAGATTCCTCAAAATTCAGGACACTGAACTCCCATATGATCCAGTTATACCGTGCCTAAGGATATACCTTAAGAAAACAAAAATACAATTCAAAATCCATTCCTCACACCTATATTCATTGCAGTGCTATTTACAAGAGCCAGAATCTGGAAACAACTGAGATGCCCTTCAACAGATGAATGGTTCAAGAAACTGTACATATACACAATGGAATATTATGCAGTCGGCAGGAGAGATGAAGTCATGAAATTTTCCTATACATGGATGGACATGAAAACCATCAGCCAGAGGGAGAGACACAGAATAATCTCACTGATCTATGGGTTTTAAGAAAAATAAGACATTATTATAATCCCCAGAGATGAGGGCCAGAAGGACTAGCTCATGATATGAAACTTACCACATAGGAGTAAATGCAGTTAGAAAAATAACTACACTAACAACTACCTTGTCAATGTTAAAGAATAGAAGAATTACAATGCCTGTCTCAAATACAAGCAGGGGTGGGGGGAGGAAGGATATAGGGGTATTGGTGGTGGAAATGCTGCACTGGTGAAGGGGAGTATTCTTGTATGATGAAACCAAACTACAATCATGTTTGTAATCATGGTGTTTAAATATACTATTTTAAAAAAAGAAAAGAAACAGTAAGTGATATCTTTGAGAAGTTAAATGGCCTTAGAGCCCTGGCAGAAAAAAAAAGTGTACTGACCCAGGTTGATAGTACCAAGTCAGGGTACATGCTCTCTATGTGTGAGTACTAGTTTAATTGTCAGCACCCCGTGCTCATAAGCATGCAAAATGACCCTCGTGGTTCCTAGCACCGCAGGATCTGAATGGCACCACATCTTGACCTAAGAATTCAGAATCATTAAGCCCAAAAAGCCTAGTGTCCCCGGGAGTGGCCTTTTCTTGGACACCTTAATAAAAAAAGAGCATATCCTTATGCCTGCCCTTCCTCTCCCCTTCCTTCTTTCTTTCCTCCCTCCCTCCCTCCCACTACCCCCGTCTCTTTCTCTTTCTTCTTCCTCCCTTCCTCTCCTCCCCCTCCCTCCCTTCCTTTCCTTTCATTTCACTTCACACCCAGCAGTACTCAGGGATTACTCTGGCTCTGTGCTCAGAAATAGCTACTGGCAGGCTTGGTGAAGCATATGGGTTGCCAGGATTCGAACCACTGTCCATCCTGGATGGGCTTGCATGCAAGGCAAACCCCTACTGCTGTGCTATCTCTCTGGCCCCACTTATGCTCATTCTTATATTTCTAATGCTTAATTCCAAAATGAAACAAATAAAGTGACTATTTTTGGTAACAGCTGACTACTATTTTACTTATTTACCAAGAGTCAGAGCAATCTGAACATTCTAAGTCAATAAAATAAAGAAAATTTATATTCTAAGTCACTCTGCAATGGGGGCAAATAACTGAGTAAACGATCAGATTTCTTCCTTCCTTCCTTCCTTCCTTCCTTCCTTCCTTCCTTCCTTCCTTCCTTCCTTCCTTCCTTCCTTCCTTCCTTCCTTCCTTCCTTCCTTCCTTCCTTCCTTCCTCCCTCCCTCCCTCCCTCCCCCCTCCTCCTCTCTCTCTCTCTCTCTCTCTCTCTCTCTCTCTCTCTCTCTCTCTCTCTCTGTCTTTCTTTCTTTCTTTCTTTTCATTTTTGGGCCACAACTGGCGATGCTCAGGAGTTACTCCTGACTATCTATCTGCTCAGAAATAGCACCTGGCAGGCATGGGGGACCATATGGGACACTGGGATTCGAACCAACCATCTTTGGTCCTGGATCGGCTGCTTGCAAGGCAAGCGCCACTGTATTATCTCTCCGGGCCTACGATCAAATTTCTTAAGTGAGTCTCTAAAAGGAATGGCATTAAAGCAAATAGGTGTCAGTTTAAAATGTAAATAAAGTAATGAAGCTGTACAAAGGTAATGAGTACTGTATTTTCCTATATTCACATATAAGACTACCTTTCTTTTAACGTACACCAAATGGAAATAAAAAAACATAATAGAAAAAGAGTAGAACCCTCAAAGGTTAACAGTATATGTTTAATAAAGCTAGACTCCGGAGTGCCAACAATCATTTTTCATTTGTCATTTGTAGTGACTGTGATTTTTTTAATTGTGATCTACACTGAGAGTGGAGAGAGGGGCTCCTCCAAGAGCATCTGGCTGGGGTACAGTGGATAATAGGACAGATAGAGGGAGACAGAGCACCTCCTCTGTGTCCCATAAAAGCTGAACAAGGGACTGAGCATAGCAGCAATGAACTCGGCAACTGGATGGGATGCAATGCTTGGTAACTCAGCTCCTATGTGTGCCCTAAGAGATTAATCAGGACAAGCAGAGTAAGTGATGACTGAGTGATGACCCCTGGCAGCTGGATGGGATACGGAAGAAAGAGGGGGGCAGATCATTAGACCCTGAAATTGGAGTAAGTTTCAGCATGTTGTATACTGGAGTATAAGAAAACTCCTGGGAAAACGAGATAGCATAGAGGTAAGGCATTTGCCTTGCATGCAGAAGGATAGTGGTTCAAATCCCAGCATCCCATATGGTCCCCTGAGCCTGCCAGGAGTGATTTCTGAGCCTAGAGCCAGGAGTAACCCCTGAGCACTGCCAAATGTGACCCAGAAAACAAAACAAAACAAAACAAAATTGAAGTAGAGGTGAGAGAAGTGTAAAAAGCTAATGAAATAAATATGGGTACAATATGTATGGAAAGGCAGAAGTTCAAAGAGAAAAGAGGTATCCTGGAACAAATCACAAAGGCAGACTCTAGTTTCAGTACAGAACATAATTAAAAGAGTCTAAGTGAAAAATTACAAAAATCTGAACAATAAAGTGACTATAGAAATTGGATACAGAAAGCAGATCTTGGAGCAACAGAGCAGACCTTCTGGAAACACAAGGAAGGACTCTATCCTAGGCTTGTCCTAGGATCTGTCCCAAAACCAAGACCAACAATTACAGAAGACTCATTACAACAACAGTACAACAATAGTGATGGAACAGAACTCAGAACTGCTAGAACCGTAAAGAAAGCCTATCCTAGGCTTTACCCTATGACCTGACTTGTGCAAATACCGAAATATCAAGTTAGAGGCCCGATACTAATCAGCCACAACTGAGCGGAAAGGTTCCTGTTACCGAAAATATTCCTAAGGGTGTGAGAAGGAGCTTATATAGAGCCTGTATATTCCCATGATGGTATGCTTCAAGGACAGAGAAATCCTGGATCTTTTAGGCCAAGGGACTTCCCTTTCTAATTTCCCCAATATTTACTATGCCTATGCAAAGGACAAAACAAACAAACAAACAAACAAAAACCTTGCCACAACAGTCCTCCTTCCTTTTTTCTTTTCTTGTATTTGTTGCTGTGGTGCTTTTTTTTTGTAGTTGCTGGCTTTGGTCTTCTGCTTAATATTTGTTTCTTTTTGTATTTTGTCTATTTGGTTTTTATTGTTTTTGTTTTGTTTTTTGCTTTTTTTGTGATAATTTTTTTCTTTTTTTAAATTACTATTTATAACCTATAGATGGATTCCTCCTGTTTTTTTTTTTTATTCAAAGAGAACCACATAACTTGAATCATCTTGCTCTTCTACCATAAATTGAGGGGAAAAAAGGATAGTACCAAAATCAAACAACTTGTATAAACATTGAGTAGAAATAAAAAATGATCAGACTTAAACACCAAACCCAAAGTCAATGAAAACAGGAACAATATCCAATCCTTAAGCTATACACAGAGGGGACCAGTTATACCAATAGTCTGGGGGGCAAAGGTGGGGGATGCTGGGGAACAGGATTGGAGGGAGGACAACACTGGTGATGGGAATACCTCTGATTCAATGTCACTATGTTCTGGAAGACTTGTAACTCAAGTTGATCACAATAAAAATTATTAAAAAAAAAAAAAAGAAAAAGCAGATCTTGGAATGATAAGATTAGGAGTAAGAAGTAGCTAAGAAAGAAGGGAATTCAAAAATGGTTTGGAGATTTTGAGTGTTGGAAGCTATTATGCAAAGCAGTATTAAAGCCAAAATCTGGGTTAGCCTGGATATCTAACCCTGAGCTGATCAAGCAAAGACTAGATTCCCAGCACCTGATCTAAACAGAGAAGTTTTAGTGTTTTTTTAAAATCTGAATTAAGGTGGAATTACTGATCAAGAAGTGTAACAGAAGAAGCCTAAACATAAAATGTAAAAGGTAGAAGAAGCCTAACTGCTAAAATTATTCACTGAGGGAAAATAGCCAAACTCAGAATATCAACTACTTAATCTTCATAATTTCCGGGGTGTATTTCAAAAATCCCCAGCATATGAAGAAACAAGAAATAAAAACATTTTCATTTTCTTGGGCAAAAGAGATTAATATCCTACTCATAACATAAAATTCATTTAAGTGAATTATAATCTTATCCAAGAAATTAAGATTGCATCAGAGAAATAAAAATAAATCAAGTGTTAAAAATTTCAGTCTTGGTACAGGGTTAAGGACTTGCCCTGCACAAAGCTGACCCTGGGTTTGAACAGCTGGCACCAATGACTCACTAAGTGCTGCCAGCAGTTATCCCTAAGCACAAAACCAGGAGTTAAGCCCTAAGATACACTAAGTTGTGGCCGAAACACCAAACAAATAACAAAAATTCAGCTACTGGACACCTGTCACTGAATACACAGGCTAGTCACCATCTCAAAGTTATCATGTCGCAAATCACTTAATAACTGCATAAAGAAAAAGGTGTCTTTAAAATAAAGTCCAGATATATTTCAGGAAGTTCTCATCTCACTACAGGAGTATGGTAAAGTAGCAAACACCACTAGCTTTTTATTAAGGTATGAAGTATACTACCTATCAACTATTTATATTTAACTTTCGGTAGCTGCTTCTCTTTGTTATACCTTAGTTTTCCCACTCTGCAGATCAGAGATAATAATCGGTACGTCATGAAAAAATTAATAGAATACAACATTCATAATAGTATCTGCACAGAGAAAATACTCACCTTAACAAAATTTGTTATTATCCTTTTTACTGAGGAATAACAACTTGAACATCTTAACTGATTATAGTGTATGTCTTAATTTTAATACCTTTAACTAGCTAAATAACTTAGGGACTTATTAAAAGCTGATTTCTTTTTTCTTTTTTTTAGTATTTCAAAAAAAGGAACTAATTCAGAAGCTAGTATTCTTATTACTATTATAGTTAAAGTAAGAATGCTATTAGAAAAAGTTGTCCCAAAGACATTGGTGATGGGAATGTTGCACTGGTGAAGGGGGGTGTTCTTTACATGACTGAAACCCAACTACAATCATATTTGTAATCTAGGTGTTTAAATAATCTAGGTGTTTAAATAAAGATAATTAAAAAAATATAAAGAAAATAGGAGATATAAAATAAAAAAATAAAGAGAATTGGAAAAAGAAAGAGTCCATTAGCAGTTATATGCATGACAATTATTATATCACCAATAAAGTTAATACAATAAAAAAAGAAAAAGTTGTAAAGTTTGGAATTTTATACTTTAAAGTTGGAATCTAAGAGCTTATAGCATCATAAAAATATACAAATATTTATCTTTTTCTTAGTCAAAAAATCCTAAACTCATTGCTAAAATCACCTTGAGTTTTTTTACCTGAGGAAGTGAATCTAGCAATAAAATATCCTATTATAACAAGCTAGTAAAGCAGAATACATCACAGACCAAATATAAAGTGTTACCTGAATTAAGGAAAAATATTTGTGGAAAACAGTATCGGTTTTTCTCATATTTTAATTGTAACTGTACTTTCTGTTCTGTACTATTTCTTTGACACTCCCATCTACAAGATAAACATTTCCTTAGGAAACTATAAATGACCTTTAAATCTACAAAACTGCTTGATGTATTTGCTGCTTCAATAAAGCACACTAAAGTGTAAAAAAAATCATGAATTAAAACTTAAATGACAAAAGAAAAGCAAACATAAAGCTTTCCTATTTTTCGTTCTATTTTACATATCAAAATTTAATTTATTTTAAATATTTTTAAAGTATAAAATATAGAAGTTGTACCCAGGGTGACAGCATACTTAAATCCCGTTTTTAAAAACAGCATTAGGGGCCGGAGAGATTGCACAGCAGGAGTGTTTGCCTTACATGTTGCCGACCCAGGAAGGACCTGGATTCGATCCCCAGGATCCCATATGGTCCCCTGAGTCTGCCAGGAGTGATTTCTAAGTGCCAAGCAAGGACTAACCCCTGAGCCTGAGCACTGCCAGGTGTGGCCCAAACCCCTCAAATAAATAAATAAATAAATAAATAAATAAATAAATAAATAAACCAGCACTAATAAACTAATGTTAGTACAGCAAATCTGAGCTACCCCACTATCATGAGTTAAAGAAAAAAAATATAATAAGTTTATTAAGTAGATTACCCTACTGTCATGAGTTAAAAAATATAATAAGTTTATTAAATAGATTAACATTCGTATGCAAACACCATTCTGTGACACAGTAATTCCAGAGGTTTTAGAGAATCAGGAAAGAACAGAAAAAATGAACAAAAAATACTTCTGGTCATGACAGATATCTTGTGAAGCTATGAAGTTTCAACAATGAGTGTGCTTTCCTGATGCCAATGAGATGTGAGAAAAGCAGAAAAGAAGTTTCAATTATAGATTAAACAGGCCAAAATTTCTATTTATTTAAATTTTTGTTTTTGTTTTTGTTTTTGGGTCACACCTGGCAGCGCTCAGGGGTTACTAACTCCTGGCAGGCACAGAGGACCATTTGGATGCCGGGATTTGAACCACTGTCCTTCTGCATGAAAGGCAAACGCCTTACCTCAATGCTATCTCTCCGGCCCTATTTATTTAAAAATTTATCACTAAAGAAGTGTTTTACACTCATCGTAAACTCTTCATAGCTACATATATGTGTATTCTATCTAAAGCATTCATTCAATGGTAAAATAAAATCAGCAATTATATAGCAGCTCAAAACCTCTGAATAATTTATGACTACAAAAATACCTATTCAAAGAAATTACAGGGAAAAATTTAGGTATAGAATGTAATTTAGTAAGGACATAGATCAAGGAAAAGTGAAAGAAAAATAAATCATAATTTTCTATCTTAGTGGTATTTTCAAAAGAAAAATTTCAAGAGATTTTAATTCTCAGAGGCATTTCATGAAAAAAATAGTTTAAGTGCATATGGAAAATAATTTAAATAATGCATAAGCCAAAGTAAAAAAAACTGATAATGACAACTTGATTGAATAAATTAAAGGGACAGGAGAATTAAAATTTAGTAAAAGAGAAAAAAAATTAAAAATGTAGTAAAAGAAATCAAACAGATTCCATGAATTTTATAGTTCTGAAGAGAAATAAGGACAAATAAAATGACCCCAAGGAAAAAAAAAAAGAAAAATGCCATAAATAAACCTCATACCAAAGAAGAGTTATGAGAACCACACGATGAGTGTTTTGTTCTATAAAATACTTTGCAGTCTTTCAATAAAATCAAGAGACTCAAACTATAACAAGCTAAACACAAAATGGATCTGTTAAGACCAAGGGTGGAAGTATGGGATGTATGCTGGGGTGGGAATGGCCTGTAATACAACTATGAAGAACTTGGAATTCACAATGATCTCAATAAAAACAAAAAAAAAAACCAAAACAAACAAACAAACAAAAAACACTTTGCAATCTTTCAAAAGGAAAATAAAAAATACCCGTTAAGTTCTGATAATCAAATTCAATTAAAATATTGTTAGAGAATTCTATTGGCCTTTTATCTATCTCAAACATAAAGTTAAACCAAAATGTATAGTTAAACTTATATGCAAAATGACCCTACAGTTAAGATAATTATTGGTACCAATGTTGTGTTTAAGTTCTGCAATAAAAGTCTTCCAGACATTTAATACTATGTCATTTGGTAAATGAAAGTTTCCACAAAGTAAGAACAGCATGAAGACCCAAAAATTATTTTAGTGAAGAGTCTGACTAAAAGAAACAAAAATACACATCATTTTAGTTCAATACTAATTTTATTTCAAGTTACTACAAAGCTAAATAAAATGCTGACACCATCATGCAAAAATTTATAGCATTGGCAATGCGCATGATGTTAGCCACCAATATTACCATCCATATTACCAAATAACATGATGAACATTCTTGAACTTACCTCATGACTTACTTTTACTATAACATTGGCAAGGTCGTCATTTAATTAGTCAAATAGTTTAATCAATTCAATAATTAAAAAAGGAAAACTACAAGCTTAAACATATTAGTTTCCTAAATGTGATATTTTATTATTATTATTATTTCTTACCAAACAGGCCCATGCAAATAAGTCTTAAGACAATTCTCAATAATATTCAAGCAAGCAATTCTCGATAACATTCAAGTAACCATACATACACACAAATTGCTGGTTGATAAGAGATACAGCATAACACCTTCCTTCGAGGTTCTTACCTTCATGGCATGGATTTCTTCAAGCAGTCTTTGTGTCCGTCTTTGATTTTTTAATAAGGCATCTTCAGAACCCCTGCAAAAACAAAACAAAAACCCAATGTACAATAAGAAAAAGTATCAGCTTTGTTCAATGAAACACCATCCTTTCTGTAAAATATTTTTTCATTTATGTTTTTGGGCCACACACCTGGCAATGCTCAGAGAGACTCCTCTGCCAAAGGAATTACTTCTGGTGGTGCTTGTGGGAACATTATGAGACTTCAAGAAAAAACCTTGGTTGGCTACTTGCCAGGAAAGCTGCCTGTTGTACTGTAACTCCAATCCCAGAAATACCATACTTAATCTCTAATCACCATGAAAAAGAAAAAACAAATAGAAAAAGAAAACCACAGAACTCATAACCCATTGTCATTTCCCACTGTTTTCTTTAGCTAGAGATGTGTTTAGGCATAACAAAACATACTCTTAATTAAGTGAAATCCTGGGTTAAAGCTCTAACACTTAAAAAAAAAAAAGACCATAAAAGGTTCTGGAAAGAAAAAAAAAACATACTATCATATATTTTAAATGAATATGGTCCAAGTCCTGTAAAGATATGTTGACACATCATAATTTTACTTCACCCAGGTCCTTTATATAAATCCAAGTTCCATATGAGTAAAATGATATTTAATTATTCCCACCCTCAAGTTTCGTAAATGTTGAATAAAAATAATTTGTTTTATAATACTTTTCATAGGACCATTACTTTAAATTACTAACTTTTTTGACTTCAGCCTGGCGACACTCCTGACAAGTTTTCGAATAACCAGTACTCGGATTCTCTTCACATCTTTTCTCATCTTCACAACCTTAAAGGAAAAAAAACTCAAAATAGTATTGTAGCTCAAGAAAAATATATAATTCAAATTGAATCTTAGCATTATAAGATAATAGCTATAAACTAAGTCTATCACTTTAACCAAATTTGTGCTTAACTATATTCCTAGCTTGGATGAAATCCAAATTCTTTCATAAGTAGCATAAGGAGTAAATCAACATCCTAAAAGCATATCTGAGGGAGTTAAAAAAAGTAATTTGTGATTTGTTTTTAATTATAGTATTTTAGAGATTAGAATTTTGAAACACTGAATCATGTGAAAATCAAATAAAAATAAGCTAGAAGTGCCCTAAAATCAGAGACATTTTTATTCACTTCATATGCTTGAGTTTTAAAAAGAATTTCACCAATAATAGTAGGAATTTAATCTATATGGTGTTTGTATTTGAACAACTCAAATACATGAACATGATTGTATTTCACTTATTTAAAGCATTATATTTACTTTTGTTTATTTTTGTTTAGGGGTTACACCCACGGGTGCTAAGGGGCTACTCCTATCTCCCAGTTCTGCACTTATGGGTCATTCCTGGTGATGCTGGGGAATGATATGGGATACCAGGAGATCAAACCCAGCCCTATCCGTTGCGCCATCACTCCAGCAACTTTATAACTTTATTTTCCGGCGTATAAGACGACTTTTGAAACAAAAGCCAACCGAAAATCAGGGTCGTCTTATACGCCGAGTATATCCTGAAAAATGTTTTAATTTGCCGCTAAACAAAAATTGTCTGAATACTGCCACAAAACAAATTTTCCAACTCGATCCTGCACCAATCACTACAAGGCTGCTTGGACTGCCTCTCTGACTCAGCCAATCCAAGCAGCTTTTGATGCATGCAAATTAGACAATGTTCTGGACCCGAATCACACTGTCAAAAGCCTGCTCAGATCGGCCAGAGTCAGAGAGGACGTCTATTACAGTATAACCTTTGGACCTTTGCTTGTTGTGATTGGCTCACTGTGGTACATGAGCACAGGAACATTCTGTCTGATACAGCGAATATAGGCCTAAACCTATGTTTTAATTGCAAAATTAGGGGGTCGTCTTATATGCTGGCAAATACGGTACTTTTAATAGCAGACTAATTCAACATAAACTTTAAAGTAAATACAAAGGCCAGAGTGGCCATATTAATATCAGATGACATAAGACTTCAGTCTCAAAAAGTGAAGGTCATTTAATGACCAGGGATATAGAAACATCAGGAAGAACTCACACTTCTAAACATATGCACCTCGTGTGGGACCAGAAAAATACTTAACTACTAATTGACTTGAAGAAAAATATTGATAGCAACACAATATTTAACTTGGAGATTTCAACACCCTGCAACATCTCCATAGATAAACTACATGGAAAAGTCAGTAAGGAAATACTTCCTTTGAAGGAAGAAATGGAAGAGAAGGGTAGAGCAGATATAAATCCAGCTTTACATCTTCAAAGGGCCAAGTATACATTCTTCTCCAATGTACATAAAACATTCTCCAAGACAGACTACACGTTGGACACAGAACATATCTCCACATAGTCAAGATGATAGATAAAAGCCATACCAACTTTATTTTCAGACTATGACTCACTGGAAGTAGAAGTTAATCACAAAGAAACAGAAACATCTCAAACTCCTGGGAATGAGTCAGAGAAAAAAGTCAGAAAGGAAATTAACAGATTCATGGGGAAAAAATGGGAATATAGAAACAACTAACCAAAACTTGTGGGATACAGAGAAAGTGATGTTGAGAGCAAAGTTCATTGCTATGCAAGCCTTCATCAAGAAGGGCCTATGTAAATAATATGGCTGCACAACTTAGCAAAGAAAAAAATCAAGAACGAAAGGAGTCCGAAGCAGTCAGAAGGAAGGAAATAATAAAACTTAGAGCAGAAATTAATTAATTAAACCAAAATTAATCCAAAAAATACAATCCAAAAGATCAATGAAACCAAGAGGTGGTTCTTTGAAAAACGAAGCTTATAAACCACAGCAAGACTCATTAAGAAAAAGTGAACCATGAGAAACCAAATCAGAAATGAAAAAGATGTCATAACAGATATCAGAGAAATTCAAAGGACTATAGATTACTCTGAGAATATTTATGTCCCCAAACCTGAGAATCTAGAATTAATAAATTCTTGAACTCCTATAACTTCCCAAGGCTGCAAGTGACCAGATCACTTCTGAAGAAATAGAAATGGTAATCAAAAGATTCCCCTAAACAAAAGCCCAAGCCCTACTGGGTTTTTCCAAGCCTTTATAGAAGACCAATCCTTTTCAGGCTCTATGAGGAAACTGAAGAAACAGAATAGACAACTTCCCATTACCAGAAACTGACAGACACCACACAAAAAGATCAGCAATATCCTGATGAACAAAGATGTGAAAATTCTCAATAAAATACAAGCAAGGCAAAGAGAATCCAGCCACCATTAAAGTGATCATTTACCATGACCAATTGGAATTCTGGGGATGCAAAGATGGTTCAACATACAAATCAATTGATGTAATATAATAATATCAGTTTAAAAAAAACCAAGATGGTATCAATAAATGCAGTGAAAACATTTGAGAAGATCCAGGACCTATTCATGATAAAAATTCTCAACAATATGGTGAATAGAAGGAACTGTCCACAACAAACAAAGCCACTTACCACAGCCCACACCAAGCACTATATTCAATTCAAAAACTAAATGCCCTCTAAGATAAGGCAAGAGGCTGTCCACTGGACACCTCTATTCAATATAGTACTTGGCATAAAGGCCATAGCAATTAGGGAAGATATCACGGCATCCAAATAAGAAGGGGAAAAGTAAAACTTTTGCTATTTGTGGATGGCATGGTGCTATATTAGAAAAACAAAAGGCTGGGGCTGGAGAGGTAGCACAGTGGTAAGGCATTTGCTTTGCATGTGGCCAACACAGGACAAACCTAGGTTTGATTCCCAGCATCCCATATGGTCACCTGAGCCTACCAGGAGCGATTTCTGAGCACAGAGCCAGAAGTAAACTCTGAGCACAGTAGGGTATAGAAAGAAAGGAAGGAAGGGAGGGAGGGAAGGAGGGAAGGAGCGAGGGAGGAAGGGAGGGAGGGAAGGAGACGGAGGGAAGGAAGGAAGGGAGGGAGGGAAGGAGGGAAGGAGCGAGGGAGGAAGGGAGGGAGGGAAGGAAGGAAGGAAGGAAGGAAGGAAGGAAGGAAGGAAGGAAGGAAGGAAGGAAGGAAGGAAGGAAGGAAGGAAGGAAGGAAGGAGGGAGGGAGGGAGGGAGGGAGGGAGGGAGGAAGGGAGGAAGGGAGGGAGAGGGAGGGAGGGAGGGAGGGAGAGAGAAGGAAGGAAGACAAAAGACTAAAAAAAGGGGCCCAGAGAGATAGCACAGTGGTGCTTGCCTTGCAAGCAGCTGATCCAGAACCTAAGGTGGTTGGTTCGAATCCCGGTGTCCCATTTGGTCCCCCGTGCCTGCCAGGAGCTATTTCTGAGCAGACAGCCAGGAGTAACCCCTGAGCACCGCTGGGTGTGACCCAAAAACCAAAAAAAAAAAAAAAAAAAAAACTACAAAAAGGTACCTAGAAAAAACAGATTTACATATCTAACTGGCAGACTACAAAATTAATACACAAAATCCATGGCTTTTTTTTTTTTTCTTTTTGTTTTTTTTGGTCATGCCTAGCAGTGCTCAGGGGCTACTCCTGGAAGGCTCAAGGGACCACAAAGGATGCTGATGTGCAAGGTAAATGCCACCTGCTGTGCTACTGCTCCAGCTCCCATAGCTTTCCTATATGCAAGAGAAGAAAGATATTAAAAAAAAAAAAATTGGGGCCAGAGCAATAGTACAATGTACAATGATAGAGTGTTTGCCTTGTATGTATGCGGCTGACCCAGGATGGACTGCATTCCCTATAGGCGTCCCCTATAGTCCCCAAGCCAAGAGCGATTTCTGAGCACAGAGTCAGGACTAACCCCTGAGCATCACCAGGTGTGGCCCAAAAATCGAAAACAAACAAAAAACATTCACAACATGTTAAAAAAAATCAACTTAAAAAATAAGCACATATCAGGAAATGGAAAGATCCCTTGCTCATATATTAGGAGACTTAGTATCATGAAAATGACAATGTTTCCCCCAAGCATTGTACAGTCAATGTGATCCCATAAGAATATCCATGACAACTTTCAAATAACTAGATCAAACACTCCTGAAATACATATACCACCTCTTAGAATAGCTAAGCAATCCTTAGAAAAAAGATCTGAGGAACCACTTTCCTCCAACTTCAAACTGTATTGCAAAGCCATAGTAATTAAAACAGTATAGTATTAGAATAAAGACAGATCCTCAGATCAATGGAAAGAATATCCACTCTTGGAAGGAATATCCTGAAACAGATCCTCACATACATGATCAGTTAATCTTTTTATTTTTTATGATCAGTTAATCTTACTAAAGTAGCAAAAGTTGAGTAGGGAAAGTCCCTTTAATGAGTAATGATGGGAAATCTGTTCAGGTACATGAACAAAAGCTAACATCATGCACAAAAGTTAAACGAAAGGGGATTGAAGACTTGGATAGCAGATCTGAATTCATAAATTAAATAGAGGAAACATAAAAAGAACACTATGAATCTTAAGCTAAAGTCGTCTTCAAGGATGACACACAGCACTGACCCAAACAAGTAGAAGCAAAGATAAACAAATGGGACTACATTACGAAGCTTCTGCACCTCAAAGAAAACAATACTCAAGATAAAAAGATAGCTTACAGTTTGGAGAAATTATTGGCCCACTAATCAGCTGATAAATGGTTACTATCAAAGATGTATAAGGTACTGATAGAACTTTACAAGAAAAAAATCCAATCCCAATAAAAAATGGGGAGATGAGGACAATGTTTCTTCAAGAAGAAATAAAGATAGCCAAAAGGCATATGAAAAATATTCTGCATCATCAAGGAGATGCAACATAGCAACAATGAGTTATCAGAAACTCAAAAAGAATAAGAACCAGTGCTGACATAGATGGGTGGCAATATTGTTAACTAGTCCAATCTTTCTGGAAACAATATGGACATTCCTAAAAAACCTAGGAATTGAGGCTGGAGCGTGGGTCAGCGGTAGGTTGTTTACCTTACATGTAGCTGACCCAGGATGGACTTCGGTACATCCCCCAGAGTCCCATATGGTCACCCAAGCCAAGCCAAGAGCAATTTCTGAGCCCATAGCCAGGAGTAATCCCTGAGCGTCACCAGGTGTGGCCCCAAAACAAAACAAAAACAAAAAAACCCAGGAATTGAACATCCTCATTTGACCCAGCAATTCAACTTCTTAAAATATATCCCAAGGGCCCAAAATCAAAATTTAGAAAAGACATTTGCACACCTATGATTCTTGCAGCACTATCCACAGTAGCCAAAATCGGGAAACATACCAAGTGTTCAAAAGTAAACAACTAGGCAAAAATAAATGATGGTACATATACATAATAGAATACTCCTTGGTCATAAAGAAAAGATAAAAATCATGCAATTTGTGAATTGTAAGAAAACATAGAGGAACTTGAATATGCTCAGTGAAGTTAGTCAGAAAGACAGACACAGAGGGCCAGAGCAATAGCACAGAGGTAAGGTGTTTGCCTTGCATGTGGCCAACACAGGAAGGACCCTGGTTCGAATTCCGGCATCCCATATGGTCCCTTGAGCCTGCCAGGAGTGACTTCTGAGCGCAAGCCAGGAGTAACCCCTGAGCATCGCTCCAAGAAAAAAACGATCTCTCATTTGCAGTATATAAAGAAACATAATGGTGGAATAAAAAATATGACAAAGGAAACAAAGAACATGAGAACGATATTCAGTAGGAATAAGTCCCTGTGGAGGCTGGAGGATAGGATGGAATAAGAAGGTTGTTGGTGCAGAGAAGGGGATGTCTACAGTAAAGGGAAGTGTGCAACCAAGGAGAAAGAGTACTGAAAAGTTGCAAAGTGTTAAGTATGAAACACTATCAGCAACACAGTATTATAAACCACAGTGCAAAATTTATATATATTTAAAGCTATTCCTGTATGGATTAAAGGAGTGGCTTTGGAAGAGGAAAGTGGACACTGGTGAAGGGATTGCTGTTAAAACATTGCCTGAAACCAAATCATAAATAACTAATTTCATGGTGACTATATAAAAAAACTAAAATAGTAAATTCAACAAAAATATGGACACATTATATATACAAACACATTACATTTCACATTAAATAATTATGTTGAATTCTGAGAACACAGAAAGGGCCAAGATACAGAAATACAAAAAAAAAAAATACAGAAATACTCAAATTCTGAAGAGCTACAAGCTTATTAGCACTCCTAAGATGCTAATATTTTGAGCTTATGTTTATCAATCACAGAGCAGGAGTCA
The DNA here is from genome assembly GCF_024139225.1 of Suncus etruscus. NCBI lineage: Eukaryota > Metazoa > Chordata > Mammalia > Eulipotyphla > Soricidae > Suncus > Suncus etruscus. The sequence goes on from NC_064851.1 coordinate 160,992,483, forward strand.
AATATTTTACAGCTCTACTGAAATTTTCTCTCCCTTTTTTACTTTAGGAGCTAGATAAAATTCACTTAATCTTTCCTGCAATACCTACAATGACTACTTCAGTTAGAGATCAAGCACTCCTTGTCTGGGGTCCCCCTACTGGTCGTAGGTAGCATTAATCTTACTTTATCATCAATCACAGACTTCATGTAACCAACTGTTTTAGATTATGAGTTTCTAGAGGACAAAAACCTTGCAATTTTCACAATCATTTTCTGTGCCTTATAAGAATGTTTGGCAAACACAATCCTTTGAATTCTTTCCAAATCGATAATATGAATATTACCCTATTTCTTCAAGAAGTCATCATTCTGGTGTTGTAGATTAGTGTTTCTCAATCTTTTTGACCACAGCCCCCTTCCAACCTCCTTTCCTTCCTGTGCGACAACTGTCCATTTATATACAATTTTTACCTGTGGCCCTTTGAATTACCCTTAAGTCCACAGGGGGCCAAGTGGGGCCAGTTGGGAAATATTGATATAGAAAACCACTAAAATAATCTATTCTCTTCCTGACTTCATCTTTTCTAACAATTTAATCCATCTCACCCACCTACTTCCATGATTACTAGTCTTCCTCATCACTCAGAGCTATTCCATTTCTAAAACTATCAATTTAAATATTCCTCAATGAGATTAGTTTGTTCAACTCTGCTCACCAAATCACCTGACTTCACTGGGACCTGCAGCTCACTGACCTATACAGTTGCTCTCAAACTGTTAATCCTTATGCTTTGTATTTTCTCATTTTATTCACTTTAAGAAAATTATTAAGACTTGTCAATACGCGGGGGCTAGTGGCCCCTCATTTTAAGTAGTTTATTAGGATACCATACGGGTTCATCTATGTATAGAATATACATAATGTCTACGTTGTTTACTTTCCTTCCCCCAATTGGCTCGTCACTTTATAGGCTCATTTATAGTCCTTTACTCTCATCCCCACATTTAACCATTTTTACCCTCAGTTCTTTGCTCCTTATGAAGCAGATCATTATCCTCACTCAAGGTAGCTTCCAGCCAGCTCCCAAAGTGAAAGAATAGACTCTCACCCTGAAAAGAAATGAATACTCTGTTCCTATTAATCTACTTCCAGCGGCCTCCTGTCCTCTATCTTCCTTCACTGTGTATCTGTGCTTGCTACCATACTCAGTTTCTGAGAAGTCTCCACTTGAAGACAATTCCTGATATGGGACTGCTGGGAGTCCTTTACAGCCTCCAGGTGGCCAAATCACAGATCAACACCTGGTCTCAACACCCTTCTCCCTCGCAACTATTTCTAAAGACATAAAAGGGACATGTGTCTGTACCTCCTTTGTATATCTTAGATGTATTCCCTTAACATGTATAACTCTTTTTGAATATCCTCTTATATATTGACAATTTTGCCCACTGTTTTTTTTCTTCACCCTCCCCCCCTTGGGATCTGTTCAATAAGGAATTCTGGTATAAGAGACTCTCCGTATAGAATTCATGTTAGAACCAAGTTACAAGGAATGTTGGACTTGTTCCCTCGGCCCCCAGATGTACCAATAATACCTTGTGACATTGTTCCTCTTTTGCATAGGAACATTAAAATGGGAAAATATTACATTATGCAAACAAGTTCTTATCTAATAGAGATGAGAACACAAATTTTGTAATGCAGTTAGGTCTTATACCCTGAACATTGGCATAATAACTTGGCTCAGGCCTCAGAAGAATGGGCATTGCCTATACACCCGAAACCATGGATCCCATCTATGGAAACAACCACAATTTTCTATAACATTACCAGGAAGTAAACCTCTACCAGGGAAGAACCTACAACTGCTCTGGCATTGACTTACTCCAAAGAGTGTTCTCTTAACACCCAGACGGCTTAGCAACAGCAACAACCTGCTTTCAGTGCAGGTGAAGTGAAGTCAAACTAGAGGACACTCCACATCAACCTGACTCGAAGGAAAAGCACAAAAACCAGAATCGTTAACTAGAGGAACCTGACACCAACAGCTAATGTCCAAAAAAGTTTCACAGGGACCACGGAGAATGACTCAGGGGTTGAGCAGCCTGTTATGCCTGGAGCCCAGAGTTAGTCTTATACCAGAAAACTTCAGGGGTAGGCCTCCTTGTAATTAGGCCAAGACTCTTTTTTCATTTTCCCCATATTTTGTTGGGACTATGCGAACAATGGCGATTGCCACTTTTACACCATTACTACTATATGTTTTTTAACACTTATTCTTTAAGAAAGAAACAAAAACAGCTTACTAAACTTAAAGAAAATAACTATAGTAAAATGCCTGTCTCAAATACAGGCAGGGGATGGGAAGGAGGGAGGGGGGCATTGGTGGTGGTAATGTTGCACTGATGAAGGTGAATGTTGTTTATGACTGAAATCCAACTACAATCATGTTTGTGATCATGGTGCTAAATAAAGGATTTATATTTTAAAAAAAGACTTGTCAATAGCTTAAACTCCCATATTCCATTGATTCATAAAATCTTAACCCTGGATAAAAACATTTTGAGTTTTCAAAGCATCCTAATAGTTGAGAAATAATTGTGACATTCTACCTATAATAAATTCATCCTGAGCCAGAGAGATAAGTACAGGTGTTAAGGTAGTTTCTTTGTGTGTACTGACCCTGGTTTGATTCTCAGAATGCATATGGTCTCCCACAGTCCAGCTAGGAATAAGCCTTGATCATTACCTGCTGTAGCCTAAAAGCAGGGGTCTCAAACTCGCGGCCCACGGGACATTTGCGGCCCTCCATACAACATTTTGTGGCCCTGCCCTAGAGGAATCTTTTTTGTTTTGTTTTAGTTGTTTGGGTCACACCCCTCAACGTTCAAGGCTTTGCACTCAAGGATCACCCCGACTTTGCCTCCTGCGGCCCCCAGGTAAATTGAGTTTGAGACCCCTGCCTAAAAGCCTACTTAAATTTTCATCCTAACTAACCTCAAATGAGCCTCTTACTTTCTAAACATATAATTTTTGTAATCTACTTTATGATGAGTATTTTAATTCTTTCATACTGCTCCTAAAACATATGACTTTCCTATCTCTCCATTTATGGAGAAAATAAATATCAAGTGGCACTATCATTTTTCACTACCACAATGCAAATTTAATAAGTTACCAACCTTTCTTCACCAATTTGTTACCTAAACAAAGGGGACTCAAAAACTCTTTTTTTTTTTTTTTTGGTTTTTTTGGGCCACACCCAGTGTTGCTCAGGGGTTACTCCTGGCTGTCTGCTCAGAAATAGCTCCTGGCAGGCACGGGGGACCATATGGGACACCAGGATTCGAACCAACCACTTTTGGTCCTGGATCGGCTGCTTGCAAGGCAAACGCCGCTGTGCTATCTCTCCGGAAAAACTCTATCTTAAGCAGACATTTTTTCTTAGTTTAGTCCTAAGTATGCTATCATTTGACATCCTTTGTGTAAATTTAAACTCCTCAGACTCATACTTGAACCCAAATATTTCACTCCAAAATCTCAAATAAAGCCTTCAATTATAAACCAGTGTTTAGGGGCTGGAGAGAAAGCATGGAGGTAAGGCGTTTGCCTCCCATGCAGAAGGTCGGTTGTTTGAATCTCGGCATCCCATATGGTCCCCTGAGCCTGCCAGGAGTGATTTCTGAGCGTAGAGCCAGGAGTAACCCCTGAGCTATGCCGGGTGTGACCCAAAAACAAAACAAAACAAAACAAAAAAACAAATAAAACCAGTGTTTATTGTAAGTGATTCTCTTAATTCTTACAGGGGATCTAGTCATGTTAACTTATATCCTATCTGGCAAATGGCACTTTTTTCCCTATTTTGACCTAACTCTCTTGGTTGAGTGACTTTATTTTTCATCCATTCTTGCCCACCAAACACTCCTGAAATTCATTTGGAACAATAAATGCCCAAGAATAGGAAAAAGAAGGGGGGCCAAAGTGATAGCATAGCATAAATTACAAATTGCATATGGCTGACCAGGACAAACCTAGTTTGGACCCCAGTCATCCATATAATCCCCAGAGTCTGCCAGGAGAGTTTTGGAGCTCAGAGCCAAGAGCTATCTCTGAGCATTGCCAAGTGTGGCCCCAAACAAAACAAAATAAACCAAAAAAAAAAAACAAAAAAGAAAATGAGAGGCATCACTTTCCCCAACTTTAAAATGCATTACAAAGCAATAGTCATTAAAAGAGCATGGTATTGAATAAAGACAGACCCTCAGATCACTAGAATAGATTTGAGTATTCAGAGAATGTTCTCAGACATAAATTAATCTTTGATAAAGGGGTAAAAAACACAAAATGGAGCAAGGAAAGTCTCTTCAATAAGTGATGCTGGGATAACTGGTCAATTATGTGCAAAAAGCAAACTCAGACCTCCATCTAACACCATGCACAAAGGTCAAATCCAAATGAATTAAAACCTTGGTATTAGGCCCGGAACCAAAAAGTACATAGACAAAAAAATGTAAGCACAATATTCTATGACATTGGGACTAAAGGCATCTTCAAGAAGGAAACACGACTGTCCAAAGAAGTGGAAGCAGAGATAAACAAATGAGACTAAACTGAGAATGGGATTATACTGAGAAGCTTCTGCACTTCCAAGGAAACAGTGACTAGGACACAAAGGCCATCCACAGAATGGGAGAAACTATTCACCCAAACAATACCCATTAGAAAAGGGGCTAATATCTAAGATATAAAGGGTACTAGCAGAACTGAATAAAAAGAAAACATCTAACCCCATAAAAAAATGGGGAGAAGAAATGAACAGATACTTCTTCAAAGAAGATATACAGATGGCCAGGACACACATAAAAAAAAGCTCCACATCACTAATTAACAAGAAATGCAAATCAAAACAATAATGAATTGGGGTCAGAGAGATAGCACAACAGTAGGGCATTTGCCTTGCATGCAGCTGATCCAGGACAGAGGGTGGTTCAAATCCTGGCATCCCATATGGTCCCTCATGCCTGCCAAGAGTGATTTTTGAGCAGAGCCAGACAAGGGCCGCTGGGTGTGGCCCCAAACCCAAAATAAACAAACAAAAAACAAGGACAATGAGGTACCATCTTACAGCACAGAGACTGGCACTAATTACAAAGAACTAGAACAATCAATGTTGGAGGCAATGTGGAGAGAAAGGAACTTTCATTCACTGCTGGTGGGAATGCGTCTAGTCTAGCCTTTATGGAATACAATATGGAGATTCCTCAAAAAACTGGAAATTGACCTCCCATATGACCCAGCAATACCACTCCTTGGGGTATACTCTAGGAACACAAATACACAATAAATGCCATCTGCACACCTATATTCATTGCAGTGCTATTTACAATAGCCAGAATCTGGAAACAACCAAAATGCCCTTCAATAGATGAGTGGCTAAAGAGACTGTGGTAAATATAAACAATGAAATACTATGCAGCTATCAGAAAAAATGAATTCATGTAATTTTCCTAAGTATGGATGGACACGGAAACTATATTGTTGAGTGAAATGAGTCAGAGGGAGTCACAGATACAAAATAGTCTCCCTTATCTGTGAGATTTAAGAAAAATAAAAGACAGTAGATAACAATTACCAGAGACAATAAAGATGAGGGCTAGAAGGACCAGCCCATGCTATGAAGCTTAGCAGAGTGGTGAGTGCAGTTATAGAAAGAGAATGCCTGTCTTAAAGATAGGCTGGGGGGGGGGGCGCGGGTGAGTGGGGAGGTAGGGGGAGGGAGATATGGAGTATTGGTGGTGGTAGGGTTGCACTGGTGAAGGGAGTGCATTTTTAATGACTGAAACCCAAGTACAAACATGTTTGTAATCATGGTGCTTAAAAATGTTATTTTTAAAAACGTAAAAAGTGATTTTACATGTATAAAAGAAAAAGAGAAATATACATATTCTACTTTTGTCTGATCAAGTCCAAGGTTGGTTGATTCTGGAGGACTACTTAACATTGTTCCTCAATACACTAAGAAAATAGACAACTGATTTTTTGTTTTGTTTTGTTTTTGACAATACCCGGCAGTGCTTAGGGCTTAGTTCCATCTCTGAGCTCAGAAATTACTCCTGGCAGGCCCAAGGATATATGGGATACTGGGAAATGAACCTGGGTTGGCTGCATGTAAGGCAAATGCCTTACCTGCTGTAATATTGCTCTGGCCTTGGTACCACTAAGTCTTACACTCACTGTTTTCCCTGGTAGGAAGGTAGTTCTACCAATGCTAGCTAGTTAAGAATTTATCCTTCTGATTTTGGCTCATCAATTCCCATTTAAGCCTTTTCTGGCTTCCCTTAGAGGACAAACATTCCCCTTTACAATACTTAGACTTCATCTAGAACTTACTACAATAATTACATGAAGTATAGTATTTTAAACTTAGGTCATTTTGTCTTCTCCCAATACTTTCTAAAACACATGAAGTCGATTATCTGATTTTATTCAACATTGGATCTTAATACAACATAGTGGATTTCATATTTACTATGATCATGAATTGTGTTAAAAAAGAGGACCAGAAAGGTAGCAATACCCAATTGAGTATTCACTGTTTTAAATCCATTTTTAAAATTATGTAGAGATTAATCAGGTTTCTTTTCCATTAGATATATTAGCCTCTTTAAAGCTACAACAAATTATATTGGGGAAAAGTCTTAGTACAATAAGTAAAAAATTAGACTAGATTTAAGTGAAAATGGAAATTGTACATTTTATAAACAGCTTAACAATTTCATGATACACTTCTTTTAAAATGGCCACTCATGGGCTGGAGTGGTGGTGCAGGGCGTAAGGCATCTGCATTCCACGTACTAGCCCAGTATGGACCCCAGTTTGATCCTCCGGCGTCCCATGTTTCCCCCAAGCCAGGAGCGATTTCTGAGGGCAGAGTCAGGAGTAACCCCTGAGCGTCACTGGATGTGGCCGAAAAAACGAAACAAACTAACCAATAAAATAAAATACAATGGCCACTCATACACAATACTAGGTGATAAGCTATGTACTTAAATTAAAGAGAGCTCAGCAGGATGACAAAAAAGAATCTGCAGATCCAACACAATAATTAAATCATAGTAGTGAAAAAGATGACAGCTGTAGGAGGAGTGTATTTACAGGGAGATGAGAGGAAACATGGAAGAGAATAGGAGAAACTAACACAACTGCACATAGTGTGCTATGGGAACTATGATTGGTGCATATGGAGCCAAGCTTTGAAGATTGTTACTCAGATACCAAGAGGACCGATTAGTTAAAAAAAAAAAAAAGCATAGACTGCCAGGTGCAGAAAACTAAGAGGCATTCCTCCAAGTAAGCAGTGGGTCAGGAGAACAGTGATGGTTGCAGGACAAAGAACAGAGGATCCAAGGTAGGTACCCTATCATTAAAAAAGAACCAAGGAGTCAGAGATGAAAGGTGCTCCCACATCATAAGTGTCTGACGCCCCTGAACAACTCTTACTGTTAGGTACAGGATGTTTGTGAATGAAAAATGACTTCAGCCTAGACAATACAATGCAGTTTGCATCCACTGCAGGCAGCTTAAATTGCAGCAGATGGTCTGCTTACAGGAGCTAGCTAGGAAGCCTCCTCATAAAAGCTTTGTAGTATTTGACAAAAGACTCTATATTTACATGGCATCATTCATGATACCACTTTCACCTAAGCAGAATTTGCCTCTAGTCAAAGTCTATGAGCACCCAGGCCATGAAGCCTGGGTTTTAGGGAAAGTTCTGGCCTTGGAAGTTAAAGGAAACATGCATGTGCCATAGGGTAGCACCCTCCCTTTCAAGAATACAACTTTAAAAAGGGAACTATGACCAGTCTTTAGGCAGACAGATTTTAATGTGCAGTTCCTGGGCAGAGACCCTAAGAAACACGCTCCCTCATCCATCTTGATCACTATTGGTACTGTGGCTTGAAAGTACTCCAGACCCACAGTCCCAGGCCACTCCCTTCCTGAAATGGGGACTACAAAGCCTACTAATTAGAGAGAGACCACAGTAGAGGGGTCAATGACAGACTGGGATTGCTGTAAAAGCCCTGAACATGGAACTGCATAGAAAAAGAGGGACGATGGGGCCAGAGAGGTGGCGCTAGAGATAAGGTGTCTGCCTTGCAAGTGCTAGCCAAGGAAGGACCACGGTTAGACCCCCCACCCCACCCCCGGCGTCCCATACGGTCCCCTCAAGCCAGGCAGGGGCAATTTCTGAACTTAGCCAGGAGTAACCCCTGAGCATCAAACAGTTGTGGCCCAAAATAAACAACAACAAAAAAAAAGAAAAGAAAAGAAAAGAAAAGAAAAGAAAAAGAGGGAGGTTCACCCTTAGCTCAGACAACAGCAGACCTCTAGGGAAGTTCAACTTCAGGGAATCCTCTGCTTCCTGTGGTCATGGGCCCAACCCTGTGATGGAACCAGAGTTTCTCTTAGCAGGTACAGAAAGTGTCAAAATATAAAGCAATAAAATTCTGTGCAAGAGCCCAGGATTTTACTTTGCAACTGGGAATTTTAATATTAGGTATCAAAGTAATTCTTAAAAAGTATGATGAGGCCAAATTGATAGTATAGCAGGTAGGAGTATTGCTTCACACAAGGCTCACTTCCCAGCACCAAATATGGTCCCTGACCAGTGTCGGGAGTGATCCCTAAGCATCAAACAAGAAATAAACCCTGAGCACTTCTAGACATGCTCTCTCCTACTTCACAACCCAAAAAGACTGAAATAAGGAAAAGAGTTTCAAGTAAGAAAACAGTGCTAAAGAACACTATGGCTGAATTAAAAAAAAAATACAATAAAGGTACCAACAGTAAACTAGTAGTAGCTGATAATCACCAAGCCAAGAAGTGAAATGTATGGCAATGGAAAACATCCTATTAAATTAACAAAAATAATAAAAGAACAAGAGAAATGAAAAATGCAATGTTGAGCTTTATAGGAAAACATCTGGAGTAACAATATGCACAATAGAGAAGTTTCAAAAAGGGAGAAAAAGAAAGAAAAAAGAGGGGAAAATACCTCTAACTTGGGGAAGGAACTAGAACAAGAAGGAACAAGGAAGGAAGAACTAGAGTTGGAACACCTCACGACAATACAATAAGGACAGCATAAATTAAAGATATTGCTAGGAAAAAACAAGTTAGAATGGAACCTTTTTAAGAGAATCTGTCAACTTCTCAGCAGAAATTTTGCAGGCTAAAACAGAACGGCATACGTGTTGAAAGATGACTTCCAACCTGGGTTGAACAGTCTACCCTCTCAAACTATCATTCAAAACCAAAAAAGAAAGAGCTTTATAAACATGCCAAAATTAAGTCAACTTATCACTGCAAATCCAGCCTTAAATTATTTTATAAAGTAATTTGAAATAACATCCTAGAAATATTAATTTTGGTGGTGAAGTATTGAAACTGTATAGCAAGAGATTAAGCATTATTTATTGTAAACACTACCATACAGCAAAAGAACTTACTATAAGCTATTAGCTTAGAAAAAAATTATTGACTTATACATCACAAAAGGCATGTGATAGTAAACTGAGATGTTGATTAGCCGTACATATCAACAATTAGCCTGGTAAAATCTGGACAAGGTAAAGTAACTTGAATTATCTCAGTACAAAAATATAAGTAAGTGGGAATCTAAAATATATACTGAGGAAAAGACAATATAAGAGAATATGAAGGAAGAGTCAACATAACTACAATAATTAACTTTGAAAGAATAAATGAATGGCGTGTAAGCTCAAGAACTTGAGAAATACAATTTATCTATCACCTATCTATCTATCTATCTATCTATCTATCTATCTATCTATCTATCTATCTATCTATCTATCTAGTGTTTGGGTCACAAGAACCCAGCAGCACTCAGGGGTTAATGTGTTCAAAGACATTTGTGAAATGATTTTCCACTTGTTTAGATATTTCAGTTAAAATTGTTGTTATTAAAAAGGACTTATAATCTGGCCATCCATCAATTCAGATGATTTTTTTATTGTTGAATTAGACTTTTAAATTTTTCTGATAAACATGGGGACAGAGGGATAACATGGAGGAAGGGCATTTGCCTTGCATGCAGAGGACAGTGGTTCAAATTCCAGCATCCTATATGATCCCCTGAGCCTGCCAGGAGTGATTTCTGAGCGTATAGCCAGGAGGAACCTCTGAGTGCTGCCCAGTGTGACCCCCGCCAAAAAAATCTGATGCACAATTAAAAAAAAACTACTAAGAGGGTTTTGCTCATTATCTGAAACTCAATGTTTATTGAGCATATGCTGCCACCTAGCAAAACTTTCCAGAATAGTTTAACCAAGCAGAAAATGGGTTTCTTTAGAAGTACACTTGAATTTACTATTTTGGTAAAAATTATATCAAATACTCAGTTACTGAAGTATGGGCTTTGTAAGTTTGAGTCTTAATTTCATAAAGGTGGAGGCAAATCATCTTGTTCCCACCTTAACTACCTTAAGCCTTAAGCTTATAAAATAAATTCTTTAATTTTCTGCTTTGCAATGTTGGTAATTTTCAATCAAGAATACAATGATGTAAGTTCCACATCATGGCCTTGGACCTCATATGAAATAAAAATGCTTTAACAGATTTACTTCTGGTTTTTTTTTTTTTGGTTTTTGGGTCACACCCGGCAGCATCAGGAGTTACTCCTGGCTCTATGCTCATGACTCGCCCCTGGCAGGTTCAGGGAACCATATGGGATGCGGGGATTCGAACCACCGTCCTTCTGCATGCAAGGCAAATGCTTTACCTCCATGCTATCTCTCCGGGCTCAGATTTACTTCTTGATTTTGATTATACTTGGGACAAGAGCAAAATAAGTAGGAGTCATGCAAATTATTTTTTTTTTACTCACTAATTGTTACTACATTGCTTTTTTCAACTATATGGGTTGTTTTTTGTTGTTTCAAATTAAAAAGAAAAGGAGCCTACATTCAAAAGATCTTCCTCACTTGAAAATCAGGTTATTCACGGGGCCGGGCGGTGGCGCTGGAGGTAAGGTGCCTGCCTTGCCTGCGCTAGCCTTGGACAGACCGCGGTTCGATCCCCCGGTGTCCCATATGGTCCCCCAAGCCAGGAGGAACTTCTGAGCGCATAGCCAGGAGTAACCCCTGTGCGTCACCGGGTGTGGCCCAAAAACCAAAAAAAAAAAGAAAATCAGGTTATTCAAACTGTGCAAACTTAATTTACTGGTCATTATTTAAGTATGATGATGGTAGGGAACTGCTATAAGTCATTAAATATTCTCTTAAGTCAGTGAAAATGGAATAAAAAAATAAATGGTAAAGTCTATTAATTAAAAAAAAAAAAACAGAAAAAAAGACTGGAGACAGTGGGTAAGTGCAGGCCTTGTAAGTAGCTGACCAGGGTTCTATCCCTGAGCATATACACCACATCACAGAGTAATATCCCTGAACACAGCTGGGTTGCCCACATTCTCCAAAAACAAACAAAATAACAACATAAAAAAATTAAAGGAAATGTAAAATATTATTCAAAAGAATAAATGATTTTAGGAAAGAGAATCAGAAACTTCCATTAGTGTCAGTTTTTTTGTCCTGAAAAATACTGAAAAGTAAACAATTATTAAAGGTAGAAGACACTGCAAGTTAGCACAATCTAATGGAATGGCTTTGCTCCTCCCCCAACTAACGATATTATAGAAAATCAAACATGTAAATTAGAAAGCTTTATACACAGGGTGGGAATGGGGGAGGGGTAGTACACCCAGAGATACTCAGGTACCATCTGGGATGATTTGGATCAGGGTTAGAGGAACATAGGGAAATACTGTATTAGCCTCTACCGTAGCTTTTTTATAAGAAAAAGGATGTAATCAAAGTATATGAAGCATGAATCACAGTCAGATAAATCAGATGAGAGTCAATCTCCAAAGATAATACCAAAATTTATAAATTTGAGTACTATGAACCCTATAGATACTTTCTCCAACAAAGATATACATATCAATTAACATAATTTCAGGAAATTACAGGGTCCCTGGACCACACTTCCAAATCTTTGTCCAGAGGTAATTCAAGTTACAATAGATCAATAAAGCAGCTCTTACAAATGAAAGTGTAAAATAGTTCCACAAGAGCTGATATAGGGATAATGAAAATCAAGAATGCTTTAGTCCAGAAAGTGACAATAAAGCTGTAAGGATCCAAACAATTTAAAAGTAAAAGTATCACACAGGATTTTGAATAGCACATTGGAGCTGCAGTAGCAACTACAGTGAGAATAGTCAAAGTAGAAGATAAGGTGGTAGATAACCACACTAAGTATTTAACATGATTAACACTGAATCTGAACTTAAGATACATTTCTTTCCTGAGCAAGCAGGTCCCCTCTCACATTTTCTGAAATAGTTCATTTCCATGTTACTCTGAGGAAACGACACTAGTTCTGTCTCTGTTGCATATACTTTTCTCTGAACTGTTTCTTCTTTACTTTGGCCTGATTTCCAACTTTTCTGTGGGTAGATCTATATTGGTTTTTCCTCTTTGTATACAGTTTCCCATTCAATTGGAATTTGAACAGTTTCTCTACTTTTTTTTGTTCTCCCATTCCCGACCTTATGTATTATATTAGAATACCTAAGTAGGAATATATTTACTTTCTGATTTCAAAGTGCCCTCCCTTTCCCGCCCTTCAGTCACAGGAGTAAACTCCTTTTAAGATCTTGAGAGAGAGAGAGAAGAAAGAAGAAGAAGAAGAAGAAGAAGAAGAAGAAGAAGAAGAAGAAGAAGAAGAAGAAGAAGAAGAAGAAGAAGAAGAAGAAGAAGAAGAAGAAGAAGAAAGGAGAGGAGAGGAGAGGAGAGGAGAGGAGAGGAGAGAGGGGTGAGAGAGAGAGAGAGAGAGAGAGAGAGAGAGAGAGAGAGAGAGAGAGAGAGAGAGAGAGAGAGAGAGAGAGAGAGAGAGAGAGAGAGAGAATCAGAATAGTCTCCCTCATCTATGGGTTTTAAGAAAAATGAAAGACATTTTTGCAACAGTCCTCAGAGACAAAGAGAGGAGGGGCTGGAAGTTCCAGCTCACTTCAGGAAGCTCACCACAAAGAGTGATGAGTGCAGTTAGAGAAATAACTACACTGAGATCTATCCTAACCATGTGAATGAATGAGGGAAGCAGAAAGCCTGTCTAGAGTACAGGCGGAGGTGGGATGGGGAGGAGGGAGATTTGGGACATTGGTGGTGGGAATGCTGCACTGGTGAAGGGGGGTGCTCTTTACATTACTGAAACCCAACCACAATCATGTTTGGAATCCCGGTGTTTAAATAAAGATGATGATGATGATGATGATGATAATAATGAAAGATCCTCCCTGGCCCAGGCCCTGCAAGCACGCTCCACTTAATATAATGATAATGATAATAATGATAATAATAATAATAATAATAATAATGAAAGATCCTCCCTGGCCCAGGCCCTGCAAGCACGCTCCACTTAATAACAACAACAACAACAACAACAACAACAACAACAAAAGATCCTCCCTGGCCCAGGCCCTGCAAAAGCACGCTCCACTTCTGCTCGCCCTTTCTTCTGCATCGTGTGCAAGGTGTTTGCAAACACACGGCCCTCCCCAAAACGACCCCGCTGCGTGCATAGAGCCTTCCCCCACAGAACACAAGTCCCTGGCGCCCCCAAACGAAGACCCCTTGAGCTGTGGCCAGGGGCTGTGAGCGGACGGTCGCCTTTTCCATCTCGTCGTCTCTGGAGGAGACAATTTCTTCCCGATGTCAAAGTCGTCGTGGTAGCAGTCAAGGCGGAGATGCTCGGCGCTCTGGCCTGGGGAGGGGCTGGGGCTGGCGATCGTTGATTCGGGGGCGCTGGAGGCACGCTGGACTCGAGGGGGGCTGGAAAGAGAAAGGACTGAGCCCCGGTTCCCACACCGCAGCGCTCACCTCGTTGTTGAGGTTCAGCGTCCGCCCTGCCGCCGCCATGCCGAGGCCGGAAGTAGAGCCGGGCGCGTGAAGACAGGCGTGACGCTAACGCGCCTGCGCAGCCACGCCCCCGACGGCGGCTCGGAGGGCCAAACTTCTCCCACCTCTACCTCTCTCGCGCCGGCTTCCGTTTCCTAGCGACGCGGGTGCTTCCGGAAGCGACTAGAGAGGAGCTGAGGGGAACGGGGCGTTAAGGGCGTGTCTGCGCGGCCACGCCCCCCGACGGAGGCTTCGGCTGGACAAACTTCTTCCAGCTCACTTCCCGCGCGCCGGCTTTCGTTTCCTAGCGACGCGGGTCCTTCCCGGAAGTGACTAGAGAAGAGTTGAGAACGGAGTATGAGGGAAGCGCCTGCGCGCTGGCCCGGCTCGTCTCCATGGAAACCGGGCATGCGCTGCTGGGCCCGGAGGTCGCTCTTTCTGTGCTCTTGTGGTCCAAAAGCTCATTTCCTTTCATTCACCTGTAGGCTGGTCCATGCTTTTTGTTTTTGTTTGGGTTTTTTGCAATGTGCACAAATGATCCGGATTTCTTTTCTTTCTTTTTTCTTTTAAATTTTTATTTTGACCACAGTGAATTACAAATCTTTCACAGTAATATTTTAGGGTACATAGTGACATTAAATCAGGGGTATTCCTACCACCAATGTTGTCCTCACTCCACCCCTGTTTCCATCATACACCCCATATCCCCCTCCTTTGCCCTCAAGGCTGCCAGTATAAGTGGTCCCCTCTGTAGCTTGTTGTAGATTGGGTATCGATTATGGTGTCATTGGCTTTGGATTTGGTCTTTAAGTCTGATCATTTTTTTTATTTCTACTTAATGTTCGTACAACTCTTTGGTCTTGGTGTCCTCCATTGTTTCCCCCCTCAATTTGTGAGATGGAACAAGATGGTACAAGTTATGTGGTTCTGTTTGAAAGAAAGAATAATAATAATAGTAATAATAATAACAACAATAAACTCAACGTGCAAAAAATGGGAGGAGTTCTTCTAGAGGCTATAAATATCAATTTAAGAGAAGAAAGGGAAAATGGAAGAAAAACATAACTACAAAAAAAGAAAACTCGAAAAGCACACAGCAATAAAGACAATAACCACGGTCCTGAAATAAAAATAAAACAAAACACAAAAAAGAAAAACAATAACTATAACAAAACTAAAAAAAATTATCTCTTAGGCCAAAGGAATTCCCTTTCTAATCTCCCCAATATTTACTGTGCCTATGCAAGATCCAGATTTCTCTCAGGTTTCGCTGAGGATTCCTGGGTTTCTCCCAAGTTCTGTTCAGTTGATCCCAGCTTCTATTCCGAATCCGACATGCTTCGGTGCTCCTGATCCTACATTCCAGCTTCTGGACAGGACGAGGGGTTGAACTGATGGAGCTACCCAAGTGATTCTGCAGGAGAAGGCAGTCACCAAGATCTGGCACTTGTCTTTCTGTTATTCTGTGCGAGGATAGAGGATTTTGTACGAATTATTTCCAGGATTCTCATAGAAACCTAAAGAGATAGGAACATTTTTTTTTCTAGATGTGGACATTGACTTGTCTTGCCAGGAGGGGCCCAGATGAGGTGACCACTGCCACCCGGCTCTCCTGGCCCGGTCCCTGAGCTGCAGGGCCCAGTGGAAAAGGAAAATGCTGGAGCCCTCCTCCCCACATTCAAAAAAACGGTGAAACGTTTCTTCTTTCACTCCACAGTAGTTAACCATACGTCTTGTTTTCATTTGGTGTTTTAGAAGGTGCTTCAAGTACAAGATGCTAGTAGGATCTTCCAGAACCCCAGATGAAGAGTGGGCTGCATATGTTAACACACACATCAGCTGTTAATTGCACGGGGAAACTGGAGAGGAAACTAGAGAACCCAGCTGAGAGGAGATGGGAGAATAGTGACACTATTGACCTGGAGACAAATAAACTTGGACATAGGTTCTATTGTTTCACTGGACTTTATTGACAAAATTCAAATGAACAGATAGCATATACTAGAATCACAAAAAAAGTTAGGAAAATATGACACTAGTAAAAGAACAAAATTAAAAAAAGTATAATGAATGGTTTTGGAGAAATGAATTTTTATTAATTTCCCGAGAAAAAGGACTTAAAAAACAAAAATAACAAATTGCTCAGAGATTAAAAAAATAAAAGAAAAAAATAAAGTAAGTTCAGTGATATGGGGCTGGAGCGATAGCATAACAAATAGGGTGTTTGCCATGACCATAGCTGACCCTAGTTCAATTCCCCAGCATCCCACTATGGCATCCTGAGCCAGCCAAGAGTAAATTCTGAGCACATAGCAGGAGTGACCCCTGAGCACTACCAGGTGTGCCCCCTCCAATAAAAATCAGCACCAAAACAAAAAGGACAAAGATATAAAGGATTGCATTTTAAAGTCTCAGTAAGAGCAGAAGCCAGGAGAGTACGCTTACAAAAATGATAAATATCTTTTCATGGTTAAAAACAAAAGTTGACATTAGCTTAAAAAGTATGTTCTTGCAACATAACACATGACAAGACGACTATTATGGTAATTAATGAGTTAAACGTCAAAATCTATTTACTTAATGTCAGGGACAGAAGAATTTTGTCCCGTTCAACATATTGAGGAATTCTAAGGCAGAACAATTTGGCAAGAAAGTAAAGAGTATTTAAGTTGGAAATGAAGTAAACTTATCTCTGTAAATTATATGATCCCATATATAAATAATATTAAAGACTGTGAAGACAAATGTAAGTCAAATTGTTTGTTTATTTATTTATTTATTTATTTTGGTTTTTCAAACCACACCTGTTTGATGCTCAGGAATTACTCCAGGCTAAGCACTCAGAAATTGCCCCTGGCTTGGTGGGACCATATGGGACGCCGGGGATCGAACCGTGATCCTTCCTTGGCTAGCGCTTGCAAAGCAGACACCTTACCTCTAGCGCCACCTCGCCGGCCCTGTAAGTCAAATTGTATGATAAAATAAATCTATAAACAAAAAATATGTTTCTATCTACTGAATCAATCCAAAATAAGAGTATCATTTACAATATAGTCAAAAGGAATAATATACTTAATAGTAATGTAACCAAAGATAAAATTTGCAACATAGTGTAACTGAAGAATAAGTTTTATGGGGGCCAGAGAGATAGCATGGAGGTAAGGTGTTTGCCTTTCATGCAGAAGGTCATCGGTTCAAATCCTGGCGTCCCATATGGTCCCCCGTGCCTGCCAGGAGCAATTTCTAAGCATGGAGCCAGGAATAACCCCTGAGCACTGCCGGGTGTGACCTGAAAACCACACACACACAAAAAGAATAAGTTTTATGAATAGAAATAACTCTAAAGACAAATAGCAAATACTGTCTAAAGACAGTAGCATATAAAAATGTGTTTGGGGTTTTTTGTTTGTTTGTGTGTTTGCTTTTTGTTTTTGGGCTACACCTGTGGCACTCGGGTTACTCCTGACTATATGCTCAGAAATTGCTCCTGGCTCAGGGGACCATAAGGGACTCTGGGGATTGAACCCAGGTCTGTCCTGGGTCAGCCACGTGCAAAGCAAATGCCCTACCACTGTGCTATCATGAAAACGTGTTTACTATTGATAACAGCCCAGGAAACAAATTTAAAACCAAAATTAAATACCACTTTATATCTATTAAGATAGCTTCTTGGGGCCGGCGAGGTGGCGCTAAAGGTAAGGTGTCTGCCTTGCAAGCACTAGCCAAGGATGCCAAGGTTCGATCCCCGGCATCCCATATGGTCCCCCCAAGCCAGGGGCAATTTCTGAGTGCTTAGCCAGGAGTAACCCCTGAGCATCAAATGGGTGTGGCCCGAAAAACCAAAAAAAAAAAATAGCTTCAAATCAAAATTTAAAATATAAGTGATGATATGGAATAAAAATTTTGTACAAATAAATTCTGTATAAATAAATTTATGTAGTTACCGGCTAAAAAGCATGAGGGTTTCTAAAAAATAAATATGAAAACCCACTTTTCAATATATAGCCTAAAGAATTGAAATAAAGATTCTAAACAGTTATATATTCTCAGTTTTCATTGTAGCATTACTTATAATAGCACCATATTGTTGTTTTTTTTTTTACCATATTGTTTTGATTACTAAAACTTTAGTGCAAAATTTCAAGTCAGAAAATACAATGCATTTCAATTTATCTTTTTCTCAGAATGACTTTAGCTCTTTGAGGAGATTCATTGTTTTATACAAATTTTATTGTTCTTGAATAATGTCATTGTAAGTTGGTTTGGAATTGAATTGAATCGAATCTGTATAATCACATATATATATGTGATTTGGTAATGTTAATTCTTCCAATTCATAAATGTGGAATATTTTTCATTTCCTGGTCTCTTTTTTTCTATTTCTTTCTTATAAATAATTGCTAATTTCCAAAGTACAGATCTTTCACATGTTTTCCCATTAATTGATTTTTTTAGTATTTTGTGCTAGTTCATCCTCTATAGAAAACACTATTGTTGGAACTGGAGCAGTAGTACAGTGAACAGAGCACTTTTCTTGCTTGCAGTTGATCTGCATTACAGCACTGATATGGTCCCCCCCAGCCTGCCAGGAGAAACCATCCAGTATCACTGGATGTGGACCTAAAACAAAACAAAAACAACTTCCCACACCAATAAAACAAAATAATTGTAGGTTAACTTTACAAGAAACTAAGACTAGATCTCCCCTATAACCTAGTGATTTCATTTTTGGCATCTCCCTTTAAATAAAACAAATGAGTCCAGAGAAATACATATGCACACTAACATTCATTGCAGTGCTTAGTATAACAGCCAGAATAAAGAAACAACCCAAATATCCAAGAACAGATGAATGGATAAAGAAGTTGTATACTTAATATACATTGGAATAGTATATAATCACAAGACAAAGAATTATGCATTTTTGTGCAACTTGGATAGAACAGGAAGGTATCATGCTGAATGAAAGATGACAAATGGGAGGGACAGATACCAGATGATCTCGCTCATCTATAGTTTTGCGAACTAGAACAAGAATATAGACAGTATCTAAAATAACAAATACAGGTTAATAGAGTACAGAACTAAAAACATAAGATTAGGGAAATAGTTGGAGAGGGAATGATGAGGTAGACTGAAAGTTGAGATGGGCATCAACGAGTGGTTTGCGGCATGTAGGAAATGAGCTGAGGCAACTACACCAAGACTAAAAATATGCAATTGTGTAAATATATAACCTTCAGCACATTTTTAAATTAAAAATAGAAAATAATTTACTTTTATTAATTGGTTTTATTGAGAGAGACACACCTAGTAGTGCTCAGGGCTTACTCCTAATTCTGCACCTGAGGATCACTTCTGATGGGGTGTGAGGAATAATATTATGCTTGGGATTGAAATGGGTTTCTGTGTGCAAGGCAAGCATTCTGTTTACTGTATTATGTCTCTGGTGTACATTTGCTTTTTTAGTGGTGTGGTGATTTAGGGTCATACCTAGCAATGCTCAGTGTTCCAATCCTATGAATGCTTCTCCTCCAACACCCCAGGACTTTCTTTTTTAATTATTGAGACCATTGTGAATTACAAATCTCTCATATTTGTATTTCAGGCATATAGTGACAGTGAATTTGGATTATTCTTATCACTAGTGTTGACCTCACACCACCAGAGTTCCAGAATAAATCCATCCAATAAATACCTCCATCCTTAGCCCCCTGGTTTATTAGTGTAACAGGACCATTTTGTGTTTAGCTTGTTATAATTTAGGTTTCTTGATTCTATTGTCATTTACTTTGCTTGCATATTTAATTTGACCATTTTTTCCCCACTCAATGCACCTTAGACTACTTGGCCCCTGGGCCCTATCCACTATTTTTTTCTTATCTCAATTCATAGGAAGGCATAGGAATTTGATGCAAAACAAAGTGAGTTATGTTCCAAGGTTCTATAAAAAAGGTAGGCACCCCTATTTAGAAGATCTACATAAAATTTTTAAAAAGGAGTGGCAGATGTGTCATTTTTTTGCATAGGCACAATAAACATTGGGGAAATTAGAAAGGCTTTTTCCTTGGCTAAAGAGATACAGGATGTCTCTACCAATAAAGCATATTGTCATAAGACCAACTACAGGCTAAAGGCATGTTATTTGTCCAACACCAAGATCTTTCTATATAGTCCCAGGAAAAGTTCTACTCCGTCTCAGTTGTCATAGTCAGTCTTTTGTAATTAAAGATCCTGGTTTTTTGCACAGATCCTAGGATATAGCTGGGATGTCACGGAGCACCTTCTGATTTCATCTCACTGTTAGTGGTAAGGTAGGGAAACCTGACCTTAGATCAAGTTGTTGCTGTTTCTTCATTGTTAGGTTGTCATATGAACCTAGCCTGGGGCACATTGGTGGCATTAGGGCCTCCCTTGGGGGTAGTTTGATTTCTGGTGCTGGTGCAAAAAATTGTGTCAGTTCTAAGATTGGAATCTGGGACTTGGGTTGGACTGTTGATGTCCAATCAATTGAGACCTAAGTCAAGTTCCCATGACAAATGTTCAGAGTGAAAGATGCTGTGCACTATAAAATTTATGGGTTCTGGGGCTGGGAAGGTGGCGCTAGAGGTAAGGTGTCTGCCTTACAAGCGCTAGCCAAGGAACGGACCGCGGTTCGATCCCCAGGCGTCCCATATGGTCCCCCCAAGCCAGGGGCAATTTCTGAGCACATAGCCAGGAGTAACCCCTGAGCGTCAAACGGGTGTGGCCCAAAAACCAAGAAAAAAAAAATTTATGGGTTCTTATCTCTATTAGATAAGGATTTCCTATACATAAGATTTCCCCATTTTAGCGTGCCTTTGCAAAAAGGAACAATGCCATATGATATTACTGGTGCATTTGGGGGTAAAAATAACAAGCTAAATAGTCTCTATGACCTGGTTTTAACCTGAACTTTTATTCCAAGCAAGACTTTACTACTAGAATTTCCTACGTTTAGTAGGAAAAAAAAAGGGGGGGGGGGTTGAGGAAGTTACCTCTACATATAGAAATAAATACTAAGAATTATAACTATTAAGAAAATCCTTCTACAGAAACATATAAAAGAAATGTAGATATCCTCTTTAAATCCTTTCATATAGTCTGAGGGGTGGGGGGATAAAACTCAGAGTACATTTTTATTCTACATTGTGGTTTTGTGGAGTCTGAGAAATAGTTTGCAGCAGTCAGGAATCAGATAGTGACCTCCAGCTGAGGATCTCTCTGAGCAGAATCCAGTAGCAAACAGCAGTCCACCTTGAGAGGAGGTGGGAGGAAAAAAGCCTCAAAGAATGAGTCAGAAGGAGCAGTGGCTGCAGCTTCTTCCCAGGGCAAGAGATTGGTGGGGGGGGGGGGGAGGGATTGAGAGTGTCCTTTAGTTTTGGGAGCCTGTTGGCAGCTTGCTGGGCAGAGAGAAGGTTCTGGTTCCTGAGGAGTTAAGAAATGAGGGTAATGGGGGTTAAGTAGGTTCAAACTAGGGTTTAAGGGTTAGAGGATAGAAGAGGATTTTTAAGATGATAAATGGGGGCCCTAAGACCTTTTTTATTATAAAAATATAATAAGAGATAAGAAAAATATTTAATGTGGTAAGTATATTAATGAAATAGATTTTAATGAGTTTCACAGACACTTTAGTTCAAAATGTTGCATAATCTATGACTATAATTACATAATTATACCTCAATAACTTTATTAATATATGTCATTTTTTAATTTCCTTATTCTTGATTTTAATATTATATAATTTCAGAGGTTTGGTTTTATATTAGATTTTCAACTTTCTAACAAATGTTCTAGTGACATTCTATAATCAAAAAAACAAAAGAAAACAAAACAAAACAAAAAACCCTCCTATCTCCCCTCAGATTAGTGGAATAGACTTGAGTCTTCAGAGAATGTTCCCCAGTGGTGGTGGCAGCTTCTTCCTGGGCATCCTATCTTCAAAGACTTCTTTAAGGTTAAGTCTTGGAGTGTTCTAGGTTTTCTTCAGTAAACTTGATTTGGATCTAATCTTAAGGTCTTTATTGACTTTTGTGTAAGGTGTGAGATAGGGATCAATCTTTAATTTCTTACACGTGGTTATCCAATTATTCCAACACCATTTATTGAAGAGGTTGTCTTTATTTTATTTCAAATTCTTGGCTCCTTCGTCAAATATTAGTTGACTATATACTTGGGCATTTGTCACTGGATATTTTATTCTGACTCATTGTTCTGAAACTGTCTTTGTTCCAATACTATGCTGTTTTAATAACTGTCAAATTGTATTAGAGTTTCAAATCAGGTAATGAGATGCCTCCAAGTTTCTTGTATTTTAATTGGATTTGGCTATGATAGGTCTTTTATGGTTCCACATAAACTTTATAATCAATTGTTCTAAGTCCTTGAAGAATGTCTGAATTTGAACAGGGATTGCATTGAATCTATATATTGTACTTTAGTTAAGATGGTCATTTTGATGATACTGAATCTTCCAACACATGAACATGGAATGCTCTTCCATTTCCTTAGGTCTTTTTCAATTTCTTTCTGAAGTGTTTTTATAATTTTGTATATAGATCTCTCATCTCTCTTGCTAGGTTGATTCCTAGATACTTGATAGCTTTAGACACTATTTTGAGTGGGATAGAACTCTTTGATCTCTTTCTCCTCTGAGGTATTTGTATAAAGAAATGCAACTGTCTTTTGTGTATTGACTTTGTCATCAGCCACTTTGTTTTATTGCTTTATTGTTTCTAGGAGCTTTTCTGTGAACTCTTTAGGATTTTCTATGTATATTATCATGTCATCTGAAAATAGAGTTAGAATTCCTCTTTTATATTTTGAATTCCATTGATTTCTGTCTCTTGTATAATTGCTATTGCTAGGACTTCTAATACTATGTTGAATAAGAGTGGAGACAGTGGACAGTCTTGCCTAGTGCCTGACCTTAGAGGAAATGCTTTCAGTTTTTTGCTATTGAGAATATTGTTGGCTGTGGGCTTCTTATAGATAGCTGTTACTATCTTGAGGAAAGTTTCTTCCACACCTATTTTGCTGATATTTTTCATCCTGAATGGGTTTTGTATTTTGTCAAATGCTTTTTCTGCATCAATTGATATGACCATATGGTTTTTATTTTTCCTTTTACTGATGTGGTGTATAATATTGATTGATTTGCAAATATTTAACCATCCTTGCATCCTTTGGATCCCATTTGGTCATGAAGATCTTTTTAATGTGTTGTTGAATTCAATTTGCTAAGATTTTGTTAAGGATTTTTGCATCCATGTTCATTAGTGAGATTAGTCTGTAGTTTTCTTTCTTAGTGGTAGCTTTGGGAATTAGTGTGATATTAGCTTCATAACAGGTATTAGGGAATATTTTTCAATATTTTGGATGAGTCTAAGGATTAATGGTAGTAACTCTTCTCTGAATGTTTAATAAAATTCACCTGTAAACTCATCTGGTCCTGCACTTTTATTCTTGGGAAGTTTCTTAATTACTGTTTTAATTTCTTTACTTGTGACATCTTTTTTAAGTTTTTATTCCTCCTCATTAAATATGAGGAGATTATGTTTTGTCCAGAAATATGTCCATTTCTTCTTGGCTCTCGAGCTTAACTGAGTACAGTTGTTCATAATAAGCCCTCATGATATATTGTATTTCTTGGGTTTCTTTTGAAATCTCTCACTTTTTATTTCTGATCCCATTTATTTGAGCATTTTCCCTTTTTTACTTGTGGGTATTGCCAGAAGTTTGTCTATCTTGTTTATTCTTTCAAAGAACCAGATCCTGTCTCATTAATTCTTTGTATGGTTTTCTTTGTTTCTATATTGATAATTTCTGCTCTGGATTTTATTTTTTCTTTTCTTCTATTGAGTTTGGGTTCCTTTTCTGTTGGTTTTCCAGATATTTAAGATGTCCCTTTAGGTTATTGATTTTGTCTTTTTCTTCTTTCCTAACATAAACCTGTATTGCTACGAGTTTTCTCCCTAATTGCTGCTTTTGCTATACCCCATAGATTTTTTTGGCAATCTCTTTATTTCTTCCTTGATTTCCTCTTTGACCCAGCTGTTGTTAAATAACATACTGTTAGTCTCCAAGTGTTAGATGATTTTCTCTCTTTTACAATAAATCTTCATCTCTGTGACATTGTGGTCTGATTCGGTGCTTAGTATAATTCTTATATTGTGCTTTATGTAAATTAGATATGACTCCTAAAATGTGGTCTATCCTAGAGAAAATTCTATGTGCACTTGAGAAGAATGTGTTTTCTGCTTTTATGAGGATGAAGGGTTCTAGTTTTTCATTTAGAGCTCTTATGTCTTTGCTAGTGTTCTGCACAGTGAATCTATATAGTAGTGACAATGGCATATTGAAATCTCCCACTACTATCACATTTCCTTCCATATGCTTCTCGACTTTTGAGCAAAAGCCATATATATTTTTCTGACTCAACATTTGGTGCATAAATACTGATCAGAGTTAGTACTTCTTGGTCTGTGGTTCCCCTGATCAATAGGTAGTGTCCATCTTTTTCTCTAAGTTTCTTGAGGTTGAATGCAATTTGGTCTGGTTTAAGTATGGCTGTCCAGCATTCCCCCCTGCCCCCCAGTGGTTTGTATAATTTTTTCAATCCTTTTACTCTAGTGCTGTGTCTATCCTGAACTTTTAAGTGTGTTTTCTGCAGGCAGAAGATATCTGGTTTTTTTTCCCAATCCAATCCTCTACTCCCTGCCTTTAGATGGGAGACTTTAGTCCATAGACATTTAAGGATATTATTGATAGAGAGGGCTGTTGTGCCATTATATTGTGTTGGATTGGTGTTACAATTGTGTAATTAGTTTGTGTAATTGATCTTTGAGTAGTTTGTTTAAGGTCAGTTATGGTTAGCTTAAATATTGAGAGATATTTTTTGTCTGAGAATGTTTTTAACCCTTCCTCCCATGTAAATGAGAGTTTTGCTGATGGACTCAAGGTTGAAAGTTTCTTTCATTCAGTAGTTTAAATTTATCACTTATTCAACTCTTTTCTTGTCTAGATTGTTTCAAATGGAAGATCTTGTTTAATTATTATGTTCTTTTCTTTTCCTTTTCCTTTTCCCTTATGGCTTTAAAGAGTTCATCTCTCTCTTTCTCTTTTGTATTTAGTCCATTTTGTTTGGCACTCTTTTTGTCTCTAGGATTTGTATACCAGCCTTTTCCCACGGAGTAGGAAAGTTCTCAGCTATTATTTCCCTCACTACTTGTTCTTCCCCTTTCCCCTTTCCTCCCCTTTTGGTATTCATGTCATTCAGAGATTATTTTTTTTCTTTGTTGATTAAATATTTTACATTTTTTCCACTTTTCCCCTCTCATTTCTCTAATTGACCTTTTGGTTACTGCTGGCTTGTAATTTGTCTTTGAGTTTATCTATGAGATTCTCCAGGTGTGTACTTTTACTATGGCCTGCTAACATGTGTTTTAGTTCTCTCAGTTCCATTTGTATGGATTCTCTTATCTTCTGTTAAAGTTCTTTGAGTTGGTTGAATTGTTCATTTATAGATTGCATAATTTCACCCTACTAGTGATTTCTTGATTTCTATTGCTAAACACTGAATGTTGATTTTAAGCTCTTATCTATAAGGCTCATGCATTTTGGAGGACTTGGAAATTTTCCAGGATTTCTCTCCATATCCCTTGCTGCAGGTTTCTTCCTTAGTTTCCCCATTGTTGTTTGCATTTGGTAGATTGAAATGCTGGGGTATTAGGGTGTTTAAGAAAACAATCTATTGAACTGTTTGTATAAAAGATGGCTAGAGGTATATCTGCTGTAGAGGTTATTTTCCTAAAGAAGCAAGGTTATCTAAGTATGATAAAATATATTGCAAATTATTTCATTAGTTTGTTCAGTTGGGTTTTGAGTTGTATATTTTTCTAAGAACAAAAAGTGCTAAATCCACTGCCCTCCCCAACTAGCTAAGGTCTGTGTGGTTTGGGAAATAGAGGGCTGATGAGAGGCCTCAGCAGACCAGTTGTGGGAGTGGGTGGCTTGAGCACCAGCTGGTGACGAAACCCGGAAGGCCGCTGAGGGGAGGGAATCCTTGGGGGGGCTACATTAGTTAATTTTCTTTAGTAATTTATATTGCACATGTGACAGAAACTATCTAATAATTCTTTCTTTTCCTTTCTTTTCCACTTAGCACAATCACCTCAAGATATATTTGTTTTGTGTAACTCCACCCTGGATTTAGGTGTACCTACCTGAGACCCTCCCATTCCAGGGAGTGGTCTTGAAAGATTATAGAAGGCCTTTGACCCAGGGGATTAGGCCCTTTTGCCCTTTTGGTCTTTAACCAGCATGGAGGTCAAAGGGAAGATGGCTGAAAGGAGTTAAGATGCAGGGCTAGCTAAGAATAGCAAATACTTAAAAGGTTATGATATAGGCCACACATGTGGTGGATAAGGCATGAATAAAGTTGATGCTTCCTGATGCCTGTCTCTGGATGAGTCTGATTCCGCCAATCACGTAAACCTGGGACCCGCCAGCTGAATGGGGATTGCGAAGCTACATGGCCTAGGATGGCAGAGAAAGATCCCTCCATCCATCCTTCACCATTCAGCACCATCGTTAATTATTTAACACTACAGTTTTGGAGATTGGGGAGATAGTACTAGGGTTATCTAGACCCAAGTTTGATTCTCAGTTCTATATGAGTTTCGAGCATTGCCAAGCTCTGGAGGTATGGGATCCTCACTCGGTGCTGCCCCAAGTGATCCAAAATCACCAAGAATGCCTACCAGGATCCTGAGCACCACTTGAGGCATCTTTCCAGATCTATTCAATTTTCCCCATAATCGACATGAGAATTATGTAGCTATTCAGCTACATAGTTTTATTTTAAAACTGGCAGAATAATCATCTACAGAGAAAATATACCTCAGCTTCTTTATTCACTAATTTTTCATGGGTATTCTACGATTTGGTGATTGTGAATAATACTGTTGTGTATATAAGAATGAAAATATATCTTTGAATTAGTATTTCAGATTCTTCAGAATGTTAGGAGTGGTATTTCTGGATGATATGTAATTTATATTTTTATTTAGAAATGGATTTATGGGCTCGTACTAAGAAACTGTTTGTAAAGCTCTAACTTTTTTACTTGAATGAATAAGTAAAAATGAGTTAGTGCCGCTTGTTTTGTTTTATTTTCAGATCAGATTCAGCTGTACTCAGAGTTTATTTCCGGCGCTGTGCTCAGGGATTAGTCCTGGTGGTATAATCCCACTTGTACTATCAGGGGATCTTATGTGTTAGGCGTTGAGGATCAGAGAAAAGCCTGCTGTATGCAAGGAAGAGGGGTTCTTTTTTGCCCCCCCCCCCCGTCACTTTTTTTTATAAAAGCACATAGTTCACAATCTTTAGTAACTAGATTTTCATAACATATTGTAACACAATTGTTTCAGTTCCAGCAGAGAACTGACCTTCATGGATTGTGTTACACTGTATTGACTTGTTATTCTGGCTCTGCAATGTCAACTGTTTCCTCTAGATGGCACTGTTATCCTCCAAATTTTACATTATATTTTTAACGTGGAATATTAAGAAAATTAGCCGCTAAGAATGACATCTTGTGACATTTTCAGAATTAGTAAAAAATTAGATGGATGTATGATTCTTATCTTTCTTTAATGTCTAACCTCTCAGGCTTCAGGTTTTGATTTGTGAAAAGTACTAAGCAAAAACAAACGTTTTAAGTGAACAATAAATGAATTTATGTAAGTCTATAATACATACGAATATTTATTACACTAAAGCATCTAACTAATATTGAGAAAGTTATAGATAAAGAGTCACTAGCCAACTGTGTTGATTAAATCAGTACTCTAGCAGGTTACTTTTTAACCTACTCTTCGTTTGAATTTTAACGGTACGTTTTGATTAGATTTAGATGTCTCTGAAATAAAAAGAATTAGAAATTAAACATTTGAAACAGCTAATAACTATTAAAAACTATAAAACTATCTGGCAAAGTTTATAAAATTCACATTTATGGAGTTAGCACTTAGGGATTCAACATTTTGTCTAAACGCATTGCTTCGGAGTCAAATTATACAATATCTTGGATGAATATTTACCTCTCGGTAGTTTAATCTGCTATTACTTTCTAATATCTCATTTGATCTTCATGGTAACTTTTTAAGATAGGTTTGTGATAAATATAAGGAATTTATATCTTCTGAATAACAAACATGCTTACTATATTAGAAATAATAAGTGGGCAATCCAAGTCCCTTGCCATAAAATTATTGGTGTAAATTTTATAACAACTATATATGTGTATACAGATTACATTAATAAGTTATGACTATGATACCATTTTCCCTTTCAGCTAATTATTAATTGTTCGGTTATTGATGAATTAATGTACCTTGTCAACTATAAATCCCTTTATATATGATTTAATTTTTTCACATATACATACACATACAAATTTATTTATACTTTTATATAGTGTTTATACAGTAATGTTAGCATATTTATATATTCATTACTACTTGCTTTTGACCATTTGTATTTGAATTTTTTTAAAGCTTTTGGGCCACATCCAGCAGTGCTCATGCCTGACTCCTGGATTTGCACTCAGGGATGACTCCTGGCAGAGCTTGGGGGAATCTGGGTCTGCAAAGTGCAAAGCAAGCACCCCATACCCATTGTACTATTCCTCTGGCCCTTAGTTATTTATTTTCAAAGCACCCTCTTTTTTTTTTACATTTTTTAAATTTATTTAAAGAAAATGCATTACATAGTTGACATAACTTATAATAATACATTTTTAGGAAGACCAAAAGCAACATGTTTTTCTTTAAAAAAAAAAAAAACAGAAAGTTGAAAGAAAAACTAAAGAAATAGAAGAAAAAGGAGAGTATTTTTGAAAACTATTGACTCAATATTCAAACTATTGAATTCAAGGAAGAACCAGCAGAAAGTTTAGTAAGTTCTTTTTTTAAAAGGATAAGAATTAAAAAAAATTACAGCAATAACAGTGTAAGAATGGCAAGTATTGTGTTTTGCATAAGCCTAGAAAAATATGGGTAAATAGAAAAAAAGCCTTGTCCTAAATACAAAGAAATCTTATCCCTGAAGTTCTCTGGCACAAGACTGACTCTGGGCTCCAGTCATACACGGTTGTCCAACCCCTTAGTCATTTTCTGTGGTGAAAAAAAAAATGTGTTTTTCACACAGTAGCTGTTGTTGTTGTCCAGCTTCTGTAGTTAGAGATTCTGGTTTCTGTGCCAGAAGGATTCTGGTTTCTCTGTTTCATCAAAGTTAGGATGTGGAGTGTCCTCCAGGTCCACCTCACCCTCAGATACCGAGCATCCTGCCCTGCAAGCAAGTTGCTGCTGTCGCTGAGTCATCTGTGTGTCAAGGGAACACTCCTTAAAGTAAAGTCAATGCCAGGATAGGGTAGGGTCTCCCCTGCTTGGGGTTTGCCTCCTGGTAATGTTGTAGAAAATTGTGGCTGTTTCCGTAGATGGTCAATCCTTCAGGGGTGTATGGGCAATGCCCATTCTTTGAAGGCCTGAGCCAAGTCATTATGCCAGTGTTCAGGGTATAAGGCCTAACTGCATTAGCAAATTTGTGTTCCTGTCTCTGTTAGATGATAACTTGTTTGCATATGTAGTATTTTCTCATTATAATGCATATATGCAAAAGAGGAAAAATGCCACAGTGTATTATCGGTGCCTCTGGGGAGCCGAAGGAACAAGTCCAACAATCCCCTTCACTTAGTTCTAACATGAATTCTAAAGCAAAAGATGCTTCTATCATAATTCCTTGTTAAACAGATTTCTTTGGGTTAAATACAAAGAAAGAAAAACAAACTAACAAGCAAGCAAATAGAAAACAGTGGGCACATTTGTCACTGTATAAGGGGATATTCAATAAGAGTTATAGTGGTTAATATATATATGCATGTCTCTTTAATGTAATTAAAAATAGTCAGGAGGAGAGTCCTGAATCCTGGACGCCACTTGGGTCTGTGATTTGGCCTGCTGGAGTCTGCAAAATGACTACTAGCATTTCTATATCAGAAAATGCCTTTGAGTGGGAATTAATCAGAAACCTAGTATGGTAGCAACCACAGTTACACAGTGAAGGAAAGTGGATGACAGGAGGCTGCTGAAAGTAGATAGGTAGGAACAGAGTACTGGATTCTTTGCAGCCTGAGAGCCTATACTTTTCACTTTGGTAGCTGGTAGCTGGTTGGCAGCTGGCTTGGGTGAGGATAATAATGAATTCATGGGTAGCCAAGAACTGAGGTTAAAATGTTAAATATGAGGTAATAGGCCGTAGGAGTGAGGGAGTAAAGGACTAAAAATGAGCTTTGCGTGATGAGCCAAGGCGGTAAGGAAATTATACAACATAGACATTCTGTATATGACAGAGTAAACCCAATGATATTCAAGAACTTGTCTATACATTAGGCACAGGGGCGATAGCCCCCGCTTGGTTTCAGAATAGACAGGGGTAGGAAGGAAAGTTGCCTGAAGCCAGCACCAAGTAAGGAAAGAGACCCTTCAAGAGCTGGAAGCCCAGGAGGTCACCACACCCACCCAAACCCTCCCTCCAGAGCTGGGTGGGGAATGAGGCGAGCCTGGGGTACCCTTTAAACCCTTCGGCAGGACCCACCTCGCTGCCTCACCCCCTGCCTCAAGCATGTTGCTCAGTGGTAGCCCTGGAGCTCCGGAGAAAGGGGGTGGAAAGGTGCTGGGGTTTGGCATGGTGGCAGCCCGCCATTCCCCATGCTGGCAATCACTCCCGGTTCCCAGGAAGGAAAGAGCCATATATTATTTAATTTTTAATTGTTTTCCAGTTATCCTAAAATGGGTTTAAGATGATGCAATATAATTTAAAGCTAAAGTCCATAAAACAGTATTAGAATTAATTCAGAATCATTTTCAATATATTTATTAATTTGTTTTCATTTGATTAAAAGAAAATTAAAATTGTTTAGCAAGGTTAAGCAAGAGATAAAATATGATTAAGAAACTGTCCTTATCCGTAATCACCAGGAAGTTATACAGTAGCAAGACTTACTACATTAAGTGTAATAAAAATAGGTAAGAGCAATTTGATTAGAAGGCATTTGAAATGAGGTGTAGTTAGAGTTCTATTTTAGAAAATAGAACTTCAATAAGTAGCTGTGATATAGGCTAAAGAATTTTACTAAAGAATTAGTAAAATAAAGTAGTAAGATATATTCTGTTCTCACTTTCATAGTAAAGATTCTAAAATATTTTCAGATACTTTTTATTTCTAACATTTTAGTTGAAAATGCAAAAACTTAAAATTTTATAATACTGTATATTTACAAACCTCCTAAAAATGTCAGTTTTTCTTAACTACTTTTTTTTTTTTTTTTTTTTTTTGGTTTCTGGGCCATACCCGGTGACTGACGCTCAAAGGTTACTCCTGGCTATGTGCTCAGAAATCGCTCCTGGCTTGGGGGACCATATGGGATGCTGAGGGATCGAACCTAGGTCTGTCCTAGGTTAGCGTGTGCAAGCAAATGCCTTACTATTTGCACCACCACTTCGGCCCCTTCTTAACTATTTTTTTTTTAAATGTAGCAAAGTGGGGCTGGAGAGATAGCACAGTGGTAAGGTGTTGGCCTTGCAAGCGGCAGACCCAGGACCAACGGTGGTTCGAGTCCCAGCCTCCCATATGGTCCCCTGTGCCTGCCAGGAGGGATTTCCGAGCAGAGAGCCAGGAGTAACCTCTGAGCGCAGCCGGGTGTGGCACCCAAACAAACAACCCCCCCCCCAAAAAAACCCCACAATGTAGCAAAGTTTCTTGAGGCAAAATCAAAACTTTATGAATCTGACTAACCTTAGAGAAGCAAGTTTTGATATATCTGAGAATGTATAGATTTGAAAATGACAATGATCTTTAGAGGAAATTTTGCTGCAGTTATATTTCAGCATAAAGATAAAAAAATTGGAATAGAATTGAGTGAGTAATCTGTTTGGAGAAAACATTTATCACTTAACATGAGTATAAAAAAGAACAAGAAATTTGTTGAATAATTCTCTGATCTCTTACACATATACACCAATATCATATACATACTTGATAGGCTTTATAGGTTAAAAATGAACTGGTTTCCTAGTGGATTTGAAAAAGTTACTAAGAATTATTTTTGAAGAGCTGGTTTCATATATACACACATATATATAACTAAAACTATATGTGTATATATACATCTATATGTATATATATGTATAACTCTGTAGAACATATTAGGGTCTTAAGCCTATTGAGCTGACTTGTGTGTCAGAGATCAAAGAAAAAACTACATATGAGCTGGAGCAATAGCACAGTGGTTAGGGCATTTGGCTTGCATGCTGCCAAATGCTGCCAGCCTGAGTTCGATCCCTGTCCCATATGATACCCCAAGCACCACCAGGAATGACTCCTGTACGCAGAGCCAGGAATAACCCTGAGCACCACCGGCGTGACCCTAAACCAAAAACCAAAACCAAAACCGAAACAACACAAAACAAAAACCCCAAAGATCTCAACATATTATTCCTGAACCTATTAAAAGACACATGTTTCACTTCTTTCTTCCTCTTTTTTCCTTGATTTTTTTTTTTCCAGACACAAGGACTGCAGCCTTCCTGACTCAAGGAGCTAGGGGAGTGGAAACTACCTCAGACTCTGGACTAGGGTCTCACAGGCAAGACCTCTATTAGGACGCTATCTCAGGAGACTGGAACTTTTCTCAGGCGGTATAGCCTTTGACTAATGATCCCACGTCTAGAAATACAATGAGAAGAAATAGGTGCTGCTGATTCTAGAGCTCTAAGCATAAGTATTCAACGCAATGTTTGTCATAGACGTTAGAAATAATTTAAATATCTCACATAGAGCGTATCTGGAAGATAAAAACATATCTACTACTGGAGTCATGACAAAGGAATAAAGGCATTCATGTTACTCTAGAATATACAGGATGTTTTGTCCTGCATCTCAAAGGTTAGGAACAGACTGAAGCATTAGGTATTATCTGATATCCATTATTTAATACATGTTATACTCACACTCATTGGGGCCGGAGAAATAGCATGGAGGTAAGACGTTTGCCTTTCAGGCAGAAGGACGGTGGTTCAAAGCCCGGCATCCCATATGGTCCCTTGAGCCTGCCAGGAGCGATTTCTGAGCATGGAGCCAGGAGGAACCCCTGAGCGCTGCCGGGTGTGACCTAAAAACAAAATAAAAATCAAACAAACAAACAAACAAAAAAACATACTCACACTCATTGAGCTCTGGTGTTGAATTCTAAGTGACATACAGAGCTTTTAGCATTTAACATACATTGGATATATATTAGATAGCGTGTGACCCAAACTGTAACAACTTAAAAAACATTTTTAGAAGAGAGTTTTTCAATAAGTGGAGTAAGGAGAAAGGGAACCTTAGGTGGTCAGTTTGGCATTTGACCTTTGCCTAAAATTCTGTTACCAACAGCTTTTCAAGTCATGGTGAGTAAATAAAAATAACTAAAAAACAGAAATAGCCAAAACAAAAAATAGTCCTTCCACTTCAACCATAGAGAATGAAGATGGAAACTCTGATGACCCAACAACGACCAACTACCTAAGCAGTCTTTCAGAAATGGAGTTTAGAGACGAAATATGGAGGTTGCTAACAGATATCAAAGAAAGTATAAATCAGAGCACTAATAAAAATCAAGAGAATATGAAGATAGAAATCAGAAAACTCCAAACTGAAATATCAGATCAGATAACAGGTCTGAAAAACTCAATAGACGAATTGAAGAACATAATGGATGAGTTTTCCAACAGGTTAACAGCAGCTGAGGATAGAATTAGTGCTTTAGAAGACGAGATGCATAACAACTTTACACAGCAGAAGAGATTAGAAAAAAGCCTCAAATCAAATGATCAGACAATGGAAAATTTACTCAAAGAATATGAGAAGATGAAAATAGAAGTCTTTGATAAGCTCAACAGAAACAACTTCAGAATCATTGGAGTTCCAGAGACCCAAGAAGAAAATCTTCAGGAAGAATCAATGGTTAAGAACATCATCACAGAGAAACTACCAGAGCTAAAGAAAACATGTGACCAAATCCTGCATGCCCGAAGAGTACCAGCTAAAAAAGACCCCAGTAGAAACACCCCAAGACACATCCTAGTCACCATGATGAAACCCACCGATAGAGATAGAATACTGCAACCAGCAAGATCGAAAAGGGAAATTACATTCCACGGAGCATCCTTGAAATTTACAGCAGACCTGTCACCAGAAACACTCAAGGCCAGAAGGCAGTGGTGGGACGTAGTGGCAAAACTCAATGAAATAAATGCTTCGCCAAGAATATTGCACCCAGCAAAACTAAGTTTCAGGTTTGACGGATGTATACACGGCTTCACAGATAAACAACAGCTCAAAATCTTTGCAGACTCAAAACCAGCCTTAAAAGAAAAACTGAAAGATCTACTCTAAAAACAAGACAGAACAAAAAACACACCAAACTTCTACACAAAGATGGCAATAAATCCCATGACAATTATTTCTCTCAATGTCAATGGACTAAATGCACCAGTTAAGAGGCACAGAGTGGCGAAATGGATCAAAAAACTGAAGCCAACCTTCTGCTGTCTACAAGAAACTCACCTGAATAGTCAGAATAAACATAGACTCAAAATCAAAGGCTGGAGGAAAATCATTCAAGCAAACAACACCCTTAAAAAAGCGGGGGTGGCCATACTAATATCAGATGACACAAACTTTATACTCAGAAAAGTTGTAAGGGACAAAGATGGATATTATGTACTAATCAAGGGATTTGTACAGCAAGAAGAAATCACTCTCCTAAACATATACGCACCGAATGAGGGTCCAGCAAAGTATTTAATACAATTGTTGACAAATCTGAAGAAGGATATCAATAATAACACAATAATTGTGGGAGACCTCAACACAGGCTTGTCAACACTTGATAGGTCAACCAAATGGAAACCCAACAAAAATATACTAGACCTGCAAAGAGAAATGGATGAAAGAGGCCTAGTAGATATATATAGGGCACTCTATCCTCAGAAACCTGGATACACATTCTTTTCCAATGTACATGGATCATTCTCCAGGATAGATCATGTGCTGGCACATAAAACATACCTCCATAAAATAAAAAAGATAGACATTTTGCAGGCTGCCTTTGCTGATCACAAGGCTCTGAAGTTAGATGTGAACTGCAAAGAGACACAGAAGAAAAAATTTAACACCTGGAAGTTAAACAGCCTCATACTCAATAACCAGTGGGTCTGAGATGAAATCAAGGAGGAAATCAAAAGGTTCCTGGAAACAAATGACAATAAAGACACAAACTATCAGAACTTATGGGACACAGCAAAAGCAGTACTGAGAGGAAAATTTATAGCTTTGCAAGCACACATCAGGAAGGAAGAAGGAGCTTACCTGAGTAGCTTAATGACACAGCTAATAGAACTAGAAAGTGCTCAACAAAAGGACCCAAAAAATAGGGAGACAGAAGGAAATAACAAAGCTGAGAGCAGAAATCAACGAAGTGGAAACCCAAAAAACAATCCGAAAGATCTACGAAAGCAGAAATTGGTTCTTTGAAAAAATAAACAAGATTGATAGACCATTGGCAAAACTCACAAAGCAAAAGAAAGAGAGAAACTTGATAACACGTATTAGAAATGAAAAGGGGGAGATCACTACAGATACTGCAGAGATTCAAAGGGTATTCAGAGAATACTTTGAGAAACTCTATGCCACTAAATATGAGAACCTGGAAGAAATGGATAAATTTCTGAACTCATATAACCTTCCACGGTTGAATAAAGAAGAGGTAGCATATCTAAACACCCCCATCACTATTGAGGAAATTAAAACTGTAATCAAAAATTTACCCAAAAACAAAAGCCCAGGCCCTGATGGATTCACGAATGAATTCTTTCAAACCTTTCAAGAGGAACTACTACCAATTCTGGCCAGGCTCTTTTATGAAATCGAAAAAACAGGAATACTTCCAAATAGCTTTTATGAAGCCAACATCACCTTAATACCAAAACCTGATAGAGATGCTGCCAAAAAAGAAAATTACAGACCAATATCCCTGATGAACACAGATGCAAAGATCCTCAACAAAATCCTGGCGAACAGGATCCAGTGCCTCATCAAGAAGATCATTCACTTTGATCAAGTAGGTTTCATCCCAGGAATGCAAGGATGGTTTAACATCCGTAAATCTATCAATATAATACACAACATAAACAACAACAAAAATAAAAATCACATGGTCATATCAATAGATGCAGAAAAAGCATTTGATAAGGTTCAACACCCATTCTTGATGAAAACTCTCAGCAAGATAGGAATAAAAGGAACCTTTCTCAATATAGTCAAAGCCATCTACCAGAAGCCAGTGGCAAATATTATCCTCAATGGAGAAAAACTAAAATCCTTTCCTCTAAATTCTGGTACAAGACAAGGCTGTCCTCTCTCACCACTCCTATTCAACATAGCACTGGAAGCACTTGCTATAGCGATTAGGCAAGAAAAAGATATCAAGGGAATCCAGATAGGAAAGGAAGAAGTCAAGCTCTCACTGTTTGCAGATGACATGATACTCTACTTAGAAAACCCTAAAGACTCTACCAAAAAGCTTCTAGAAATAATAGATTTGTATAGCAAAGTGGCAGGATACAAAATTAACACACAAAAATCAATGGCCTTTTTATACACTAATAATGATAGGGAAGAAATGGACATTAAGAGAACAATCCCATTCACATTAGTTCCACACAAACTCAAATATCTTGGAGTCAACCTGACTAAAGATGTGAAGGATCTATACAAAGAAAACTACAAAACACTGCTCCAAGAAATAAGAGAGGACACGCGGAAATGGAAACACATACCATGCTCATGGATTGGCAGGATCAACATCATTAAAATGGCAATACTTCCAAAAGCATTGTACAGATTTAACGCGATTCCTCTAAAGATACCCATGACATTTTTCAAAGAAGTGGATCAAATACTTCTGAAATTCATCTGGAACAACAAACAACCTCGAATAGCTAAAGCACTCCTTGGGAAAAGGAATATGGGAGGCATTACTTTCCCCAATTTTAAGTTGTATTACAAAGCAACAGTTATAAAAACAGCATGGTATTGGAATAAAAACAGACCCTCAGATCAGTGGAATAGGCTTGAGTACTCAGAGAAGGTTCCTCAGACATATAACCACCTTGTTTTTGATAAAGGAGCAAAAAATCCTAAATGGAGCAGGGAAAGCCTATTCAACAAGTGGTGTTGGCACAACTGGTTAACCACTTGCAAAAAAGCGAACTCAGACCCCCAGCTAACACCATATACAAAGGTAAAATCCAAATGGATTAAAGACCTTGATATCAGAACTGAAACTATAAGGTATATAGAACAACATGTAGGTGAAACACTCCAGGACATTGAGACTAAAGGCATCTTTAAGGAGGAGACAGCACTTTCCAAGCAAGTGGAAGCAGAGATAAACAGATGGGACTATATTAAGCTGAAAAGCTTCTGCATCTCAAAGGAAATAGTGCCCAGAATACAAAGGCCACCCACTGAGTGGGAGAAATTATTCACCCAATACACATCAGATAAAGGGCTAATATCCAAAATTTACAAGGTACTGACAGAACTATACAAGAAAAAAAACAACTAACCCATCAAAAAATGGGGAGAAGAAATGAACAGACACTTTGAAAAAGAAGAAAGGCAAATGGCCAAAAGGCACATGAAAAGATGTTCAACATCACTAATCGTCAGGGAGATGCAAATCAAAACTACTATGAGGTACCACCTCACGCCACTGAGATTGGCACACATCACAAGAAAGGAAAACAAGCAGTGCTGGCGGGGATGTGGAGAGAAAGGAACTCTTTTTCACTGCTGGTGGGAATGCCGTCTAGTACAACCTTTATGGAAAGCGATATGGAGATTCCTTCACAAACTGGAAATTGAGCTTCCATACGATCCAGCTATACCACTCCTAGGAATATACCCAAGAAACACAAATATACAATACAAAAAACCCTTCCTTACTCCTATATTCATTGCAGCGCTATTTACAATAGCCAGACTCTGGAAACAACCAAGATGCCCTTCAACAGATGAGTGGCAGAAGAAACTGTGGTACATATACACAATGGAATACTATGCAGCCATCAGGAAAGATGAAGTCATGAAATTTTCCAATACATGGATGTACATGGAATCTATTATGCTGAGTGAAGTAAGTCAGAGGGAGAGAGAAAGACGCAGAATGGTTTCACTCATCTATGGGCTTTAAGAAAAATGAAGGACATTTTTAACAATATCTCAGAGACAAGAGAGATGAGGGCTGGTAGGTGCAGCTCAGGACATGCAGCTCATCACATAGAGTGATGAGTGCAGTTGCAGAGATGACTACACTGAAAACTATCATAAAATGTGAATGAATGAGGGAAGTAGAAAGCCTGTCTCGAGTACAGGTGTAGGGGGGGTGGGGAGGAGGGAGATCTGGGAAATTGGTGGTGGGAATGTTGCACCGGTGAAGGGGGGGTGCTCTTTACATGACTGTAATCATACAACTATAATCATGTTTGTAATCACGGTGTTTAAATAAAGATAAAAAAAAATAGTCCTTCCTTTGGAGATGAATAGAATTTTTGGGTCAGCTTTTATGAAGTGAAATTTTAATATTGTCATCATGCAAGAAAACATCCTAATATTAATATTTAAAATATAGTAATTGTTTTAAATATATTATTGACATTTCTAATGAATAATGATCTCTATACATTTCTATTTATTAAGGGACTTTTATGTCCTAAGTTATGAGAAAATAACCAAAACTAAAAGTGTTTATGCAAATTTGTTTGTTTGTTTGTTTGTTTTTGGACCACACCCCGTGACTCTCAGGGGTTACTCCTGGCTAAGCAATCACAAATCGCTCCTGACTTGGGGAACCATATGGAACACTGGGGGATCTAAGCACGGTTCATCCTAGGTTAGCGCAGGCAAGGCCTTATCACTCCACACCACCACTCCAGCATCTATGGAATAATTTTTAATATTTTGTTTAAGAGACATATTTTTCTCTTTTATATTTCTTTTTGTGTGTGTGTGTGTGTGTTTGGGTCTTGACTTGCTGACTCTTGGCTCTGTGCTCAGGGATCATTCCTGGCATTGCTCAAAAATAAAGCCAGAGTTGGTTGCATGCATGGACCTTCTAAACTACCTCTATATCCCAGATAAAAAGAGTTCTTATACTTACATACATTACAGGGATTCAGGAAATATTTTGAGGTTTTATTTTTTTTTGATATTGGGTCTTTCAGAATAGCAGTAGAACTCGAAAGATACTGCAGGGGTTAAGTTGCATGAGGCCTTGCATGAGGCTAAGCTACGTCTGAATTCCATTGAATCTGAACTCATAAGGAAGACCAGATGTGATTTCTGAGCACAAATCCAGGAGTCCCTATCAACATCCCTAACAACCCTCAACCCGAACAACAAATAAAACAAACAAACAAACAAAAAAACCAACAAAATAGTACCACTCTGGTGCCATAGTCTCTGTAGTGCAGTCATCTCAGCTTAGATGTGAAATAAGGGATCCGTTTGAGTCCTTATACTAGACAACAGAGATTAGTTCCATCACTAATTTTATTTCTGCATACTTCTCACCAAATCCTCTGCTCATATGGCTTGTGCATAACCTTTTCTGACTCAATACTCATATTATCAGTTTCATTCTTTAAACTTTGCTAGTGTATTTTATCTTTATTAGAATTTCTCACAGTTTAGGGGCAGCAGTAGGGTGTTTGCTTTGCACGTGGCTGACCCACTATGGATCCCCTGGCATCCCACATGGTCCCTCAAGCCAGGAGCAATTTCTGAGTGAAAAACCAGGAGTAATTCCTGAGCGTTACCAGGTAAAACAAAACAAACAAACAAACAAAAATAAGAATTTCTCAGTTTAATCTCTATAAAATCTTTTTCTTTTCAACTAAAACAATGGTTGTATTACTATCATACTCGTTTTGCATGCAGTTTTTTCTAAGTATTGGTTCTCTATTTCCTTTTTTTGGTAGAATAAAAACAATATTTTGATGATTCAATATACATATAGATTCAAGTAGATGAACTTTCCACATACTGCCCAAGTTTTCATTTCACTTTTTTTTTAAAGAATTTTTATTATGTCTACTGTGAGTTACAAGTCTTTCACAGTTATATTTAGGTACATTGTGACAGTGAATTAGGGCCACTCCCACCACCAGTGTTGTTCTCCCTACACCCCTATTTCCAGCATGCATCACATACTGCCCAGTTTGCCTCCTGAATTGCTAGGGTCACAGGTCCCTTTGTGTATAGCTGTTGTAGATTGGATTATCTTGACTGTCATTGACTTTGAGTTTGGTGTTTAGATCTGATCATTTTTTATTTCCATTCAATGTTCATGTAATTGTTTGTGCCTGGTAACATCCACCTTTCCCCCTCAATTTTTGCAGAACAAGATGATTCAAGTTCTGTGGTTCTGTTGGAAAAAATAAAATAGCTGTGGGAGCTTGTCTAGAAGCTATATAGATTTAAAAGAAGAAAGAAAAAGGAAAAAACTAACCAAAACAAGCAAGACAAGAACCACAACAACAGCTAAGAAAAAAGGCACAAAATAACAACACCAAAGGAAAGAAAAAAAAAAAAGTAGGGGCTGGTGTGGCAAGTTTTGCCTCTCTCTCTCTCTCTCTCTCTCTCTCTCTCTCTCTCTCTCTCTCTCTCTCTCTCTCTCTCTCTCTCTCTCTCTCTCTCTCTCTCTCTCTCTCTCTCTCTCTTGCATAGGCACAGAAAGTGTTGGGGAAAATTAGAAAGGGAATTCCCCTGACCTAGGAGACACAGGGTTATTCATCCCTGAAGCACACTGTCATGGGAACAACTACAGGCTCTGGACATGCTCTTTGTTGAGCTTCAAGGTCTTTTTATGGTGCCAGGAAACATTCTGCTCAGTGTGGCTGTCAGAATCAGTCTTCTATAATTAGAGATCCTGGTATTTGCCCAGGTCATAGGAAGTCTAGGATAAAGTCTTTAAGGATCCAGAAGTTCTGCTCCATCACGATTGTTGTAGTCCTTCTTATGTAATTAGTGATCTTGGTTTTTGTGAAGATCCTAGGACAGAACCTGGGATAGATTCTTTCCTTATGGTTCCAGTAGTTTTCATTTCTTTGTCTTTTCTTTATTTATCTATTTTCACTCTAAATTTGTCAACTACACTGATAATCTTATTCAAACTTTTCAATGACTATACTCCTTCCACCATAATTTCAGTTTTAAGCATCCTGACTTATTTTATTCCCTATGTCCTATATAAAAAAATTACTGATACAAAAATTTGTGGTAAGTACCTATTACTTTATTCAAAGACAAATGTTATTAACATTTTACTATAATTTTACATATATTTATCTTTCTTTACTACCCATCTCTCCATCATTGTTAATCCATCATATTTTAGTGCATTTTTCATATTTTGTTTATAATTACTATAATTTTCACTGATGCATTAAATTCTCTCTGATACATTCACATTTATAGACATACACTAGCACAATCAATATTTTTTCTTTTTGAACCACACCCTGTGATGCTCATGGGTTACTCCTGACTATGTGCTCAGAAATTGCTCCTGGCTTGGGGGACCATATGTGATGTGGGGGATCGAACCAAGGTCCGTCCTTGATCGGCTACGTGCAAGGCAAATGCCCCACCGCCGTGCCATCGCTCAAGCCCTAACACAATCAATTATTTACATTTTATTTACCACTGGACTGATCTTGAGAACATACTGATTCACTTTTTTTTTGTTCTCTAGTCATTGATAAAGAGCATTTAATGAGGGAGTAAATAAAGGCTACTTGAATGAATGAAGGTGTATCTTAAACTACCACTTAAGAATATAGAATAAATTCCACTGAATAAATTAAATATAAAATCAGATAAGGGTTAGCAAATCAAACAGCCAATTTTTTTTTTGTCAGATTTCAGGGCACTTAGACTGGAGTTCAGTGACAGCAGGCCATTTTTTTTCCTGGAAATGTGTGGTTTTTTTTTTTTTTTTTTTACACTTCATTACATCTTGAAGGAGTACAAAGTTGAAACTTATTACATGAACAAAAAGCATAAGGCTTAATTGCTTTCCTTCAGAAAGTCATGCTTATCACAGGTACTTACATTTATTTTCTATTATAGCTATGTAGAGTCTAATATTTTTATTATTGGTTTAGTCTGCATAGAAAAATTATGGTTATAGTTTCTTGATATAGAATTACTTCCAGAAAACATTTTACTTTAGGCTTAGTTAAACAAAACTATATACTGTGACAGAAAGATACCATCAAGGGTTGAAATGTTTCTGTTAAATTTTGTTAAGTAACATGGATTAACGAACTGGACATAACTCAATTTTGCTTTTAGACATCTGTGTTGATTTTCTATGGTTGCTATTCCATGAGTTTTACTGATGTCACTGTGTTAATACGAAAATTAGGACTGGATAGTACATTATACTTCTAGCAATGCAATTTGATCATTTATTCCCTCAAGAGAATCAGTCAGCATACTAATTGAACAGATGTAAGGAGAGTCAAATGTATGAGAGCTATGACAGGATGACACTCCACTTTGCTAAACAAGAAGCATGTGTTGTGAATGCAAACCTCACACAACCTCACACAATAAAGTAACACCTTTTAAAACACAAATGGGGTCATAAAACCATCTGTCTCTCAATCAGCTGGTAAAGTACATCTGGTATTCGCTCACTTAAATTGTTCCTAAATACATTCCAAAATACATTTAGTAAACAAAGTGAACACAGATAGTCTACCAATTGAGACTATCCAGATGGCTTTCTTTAGTACCTTTACTTTTAATCTCATCATTGTAGTTCTTAATTAAGCTTTCTCTATAAGCATGTAACTGTTACTGTTAGAAACACATGTTGATTAAATGAGTGTTAGGACTTAGGTAAGCAATTGTTCGATTTATTTGTAAAGGTTAAATATGATTTAATTTCTACTTTTATTTCTTTAAGGTAGGATAAAATATAGCTTTTATACAGTTGTATTATTTTACAACAATAATTTATTATATATAAATATAATATAATAATAATATAATAAAGTTGTATTTTATATAACTTTATTAGAAGAAATAAGGTAAACTTACTTTCATTGACACCTAATAATTAGTAATACATTCAGTGGTAGTAATTTTTTAATAATATCTTTATTTAAACACCATGATTACAAACATGTTTTGTAGTTGAGTTTCAGTCAAAAAAATGAACACCCTCCCCCCTTCACCAGTGCAACCTTTTCACCACCAATGCCCCATCTTCCTTTTCCTCCACCCCTGCCTGTATGCAAGAGATTGTTGTTAGTGTAGTTATTTCTCTAACTGTACTCACTACAGTAGTTGTAATTTTTTGCATTGGAAATAGTTATTTTGTGGCTGATCACTACTTCACAAAGACATTTATGATAGATGAAAAGTGCAAAAATTATGTATGCTAGATGATTTTAAAAGTTATGTGAATTACTATCATGACTAACCAAAACTATCATAACCATATGAATGAAGCATAGGTTTGATCCTGACATTGCAAAAACAGCCAGCTTTTTAAAATATTTAAATTCTTATCCATTTTGATAAGTATATAGATAAAAGAACTAGTGCTTTTGTCAAGTATGTAATAATTTAACATTCCAATCTTTTTATAGCTACTTAGTGACATACATTAAAAAGCAAATAGTTGGATCAGAGTAGTAGCATTTGCCTTGCACGCAGCTGACCCAGGATGAACACAGGTTTGATTTCTGGCATCCAATATGATTCCCAGAGCCAGGAGAAATTTCTGAGTGCAATTTCTGAGATCCAGGATTAACTTCTGAGCAATACTGGGTGTGGCCCAAAAGCAAGCAAACAAACAAACAAAAGTAAATTGTTTAAATACTTTGATTTGACAGTGTCTTAAATCTACAAGCACATTTTTGACAATGTACAAAGGTAGGTTTATAAAGTTGTTTATTATACTCGATATTAAAATGGTAAAAAATGGAATCCAGGAAATAATTGCTTGACATGTGACATAGTAAATAAATTCTTGCAGGACATCTTACTGAAAAGAATAAAAAAATATCAATTGCTTATAAATGTTCCAAAACAAACAAATATATAAAACCAAACACAAAACACTTTTTAAGAGTGTCTACTTGCTTTTATGATGTTTGGTGAGCTGGAGAGATAGTACAGTGGGTAGGGCATTTACCTTGCATGCTGCCAACATCGGGTTCCATCCCCAGAATCCCATTTGGTCATCTCTTGTGCACCAACATGATTAGCTCCTGAATGCAGAGCCAGAGTAAGCCTGGAGCACTGGTGGGTGTGACCACAAAACAAAAACAAACAAACAAAATCTGTTTTGTTTTCTCTCGCTTTCAATCATAGGGACTTTTTATCTATTATAATATTATCATTTGAGTATATATTATTTTTTTTTCTTTGTTTTTTGTTTTGGGGCCACACCCGTTTGATGCTCAGGGGTTACTCCTGGCTATGCGCTCAGAAGTCGCTCCTGGCTTGGGGGGACCATATGGGACGCCGGGGGATCGAACCGCGGTCCCTCCTTGGCTAGCGCTTGCAAGGCAGACACCTTACCTCTAGCGCCACCTTCCCGGCCCCATTGAGTATATATTATTATTGTAACTGAAAATAGTAAAGATAGTAACCTATTTTAATGATTATAAGAGACCTGATATGATTGCAATTCCTTTATCCCTCTCCCAATAATTGTTTTTGTTTGTTTGTTTTTGGGCCACACCTCGTGGAG
The DNA here is from genome assembly GCF_024139225.1 of Suncus etruscus. Classification (NCBI taxonomy): domain Eukaryota; kingdom Metazoa; phylum Chordata; class Mammalia; order Eulipotyphla; family Soricidae; genus Suncus; species Suncus etruscus. The sequence goes on from NC_064851.1 coordinate 161,037,399, forward strand.
CTCAAGGGTTACTCCTGGTTCTGGGCTCAGAAATTTCTCCTGGCAGGCTCAGGGAACATATGGGATGCTGGGGATTAAATCTGGGACCGTCCTGTGTTGGCCAGGTGTAAGGCAAATGCCCTACATTGTGCTACCACTCTGAGACCTAAATATGCAATAATTGTTAATCCTTGCATTTCTTTGCTTTTGAAATCATTCCAATCATTTGCTATTTTAAAATTTAAAATTTCTCATAACATAGCTGTTAGTTTTAATGTCAATGTAATATTCTATATAATTGTTAATATGATATAGTTATACTATTTTATAGGGTTACTTTTATTGCTTATTTTTATATTATCTTGAAAGTTTCTTTGGTATCCAAAATAGTTTATTTTCTCTGTAATTTGTTTCAGTGGTATTATTTTAGTTATTTCTAAAGTATATATTTGCATATGTTATTATTCTTTGGGAAATTTAGAACATTCTAAATTTTGACAACAAAATTTAACCAAATTTCTGCCTGCTTCAATCCCTATGGAAAACAGCTTGGAAAGTTCTCAGTAAACTCAAAAATGGAACTGTCATACAACCCAGCAATCTCTTTATTGTGTATCTATCCCCAAGACAGAAAAAACATTTATCCAAAAGGATGTATGCACATCGTTATTTATTGCAGCACTCTGTATAATAGCTAAGACTTGGAATCAACCTAGATGTCCAAAAACAGATGAGTGGATCATGAAGATGTGGTGCATATATGCAATGGAATACTACATAGCTATAAGGAACATGCAATCATGCAATTTGCAGCACATGGATAAAACTGGAAGATATTATGTTAAATGAAGTAAGCCAGAAGAAGGATAAATACAGACATGTGGTATTTAGAATAGTTGCATGAAGAAATTTTCTCGAATACCGTTGGTTCTAGAGTATAGCAAGAAGAAGAAAAGAAACTGAGTGGAGGAGGAGAAACACAAATATAAAAGAATGAGAGCCAGGAGCCAAGCAGTTTCAGGTCCACTGGTGGAGAAAATAAAAAAAGAACAGAATTTAATATCCAAGCCAAAGGCAGCAACAATGGAAGCAAGTGACTTGTGTTTGCTTTGCACAAGGCAGACCTGAGTTCGATTTCTGATATCCCATAGTCTCTTGAGTTCACCAGGAGTAATTCCTGAGTACAGAGCCAGGAGTAATCCCCTAAGCACCAATGCTTGTGCCCCCCTCCCCAAATATCATATCAAGCTTTTATCATTATATCAGCTGTTGGACTAATTTTTTAGACTAGCTGGCTTTATTATTTCTAAGAAGTTATTGCCATGGGTATGCCTTTTCCTACCTGCCTATCTGCCTCATGAATCCTACTTTCTTTATCCAGCCATCTGTTCTCAGATACTTGGACTGTTTTCAGATTTTGGCTATTGTGGGCAGTGTTGCAATGAACATAGGAATGTACATACCTTTCATGCATTATACTTTTGGCCTTTAGGGTGTCTTCCATAGGGTGGAATTGCTGGGTCCTATGGAAGCTCAAATGAGAATTTCTTGTGTAATGGCTTATTCTCTTCCAAAAATGTTGGATCAGTGGTCATTTAGAACACAACAGAGTCAGGAGCACACAGTAGGACATAATTAGTTGATTCAAATTTAGTGCAATTTTTAGTCACCTTTGTTTCTTTACAAAATTTTCTTGAATGAATTAAGGAAATAGAAAACTCCAACAGAATAAACAAACAAACAAAAACCACCACTCTCTGTTTAACAGTACTAAATAAAACACAGATCCCCAGTGATTTTTCTCCATTTACAAAAATTATTATTTTGTTTTGTTTTGAGGTATACATAGCTGCGGTCAGGTATTATTTCTGGCTCTGCATTCAGGAATCACTGCTGGCAGACTAGGGGGGCCACATGGAATGTTAAATGCTCTACCCACATTGCTATCACTTCGACCCTTGATAATATCTGGCTATGCTATTGCTCAGCTCGTTTCTCCATTTTTTAGGCACATACAATTTGTAATCATGTTTATACTTATTTGTATGAAAATTTTAAGCTGCACATGGCTACCTTTCTCTCTCAGAATATGCGTGATTTTCCCTGAAACATCACTCCTATTTCAGGGAAAATGACTGTTACATTACCTAAACTTTACTCGGCATAAAATCAGGCCCCTACTTACATATTTTTGAGGTGTGTTTTTACACTTTGTGCTGCCTCTTCACCATAAGGCCTTATTTTTTTCTATTTAGCCATTTCTTGAGTTTTTAGAGAATAATATAAAGAACTGGATTAACGACCTTGAATGTCAGGTTAGAGCCATAAAATTTCTAAAAAAATAAACAAAAATAAAACCATAGGCAATATGCTTTTTTAGATTGATCTTAGGACTTTTTTTTTTATCTGACTCCAAAAGTAAAAGGAAAAGATAAAAATAAATTAAGGAGATTCAATCAAATTAGCTTCTTTGTACCTGTTTTGTGTCTGACTCAGCTACTTAACAAAATGCTAAAGTTGAACAAATTCCTGAGGACTTTCAGCTGCGATCAGAATAAATTTTTGCACAGGCATTTCCCCTTTTATGTTAATATTAGATTGGCGCGCTCTTATATTTTTATGGTTGCAAGAAGTACTTAGGAGTAACCATCAGAAAGCTTTGAAGGGAGAAAAGTTGATTACTTTATTGACCTGAAATGAACAAAGAAGCTTATGGGCACTTAGTGACATTATGGCTGTGGAGATGGGATGGTATGACATTCTGCTTATATTGTGGCTTAGAGTGTGGCTAACTTTAAAGACTCCTTGGACTTGCTTTTTAATAGGGAGTTTACATAATAAAAACAGGAATTTAAAGCTCTGGAAGAGAGACAGCACAAAGAAGAAGGGAAAAGAAAAGCAGAAAGAAACCAAAATTGACTTTCAGCTAACCAGTTTCCAAAATGAACCAGGATCTAGCTGTAAAATAAAAGAAACCTGGGAAGTGTTGGTCATGATTTCATTCATAATTTGATGAGCCATATTTTGAGCTATAATTTAGGCTAGTATTTTTCAAAATAGATGCTCATTTTAAGCAACCTATGTAATCAATTTTAAGTAAGGCAAATGTATTATTAGAAAAGAAAAAAGGACAGAAAATAAAAGTTCAATGTTCTGCTCTTACATTGTAACAATAAAATGAATTATCAACAGAATGAATAAGCAATCTTCTGAAGGAGAAGAGAACATCAATAGTATATTTGGTAAAGGCTTAATATCTGAAATATATGGAAAAAACCATAGAACTCAATAACAGCAACACAATTGCAATGAAAAACCCAATTGAAAGTGTTTTGTAAATTTGTATGGACATAATCTCAGAAAATTCATATAACTGATATAATTCATATTGATGGTCACCAGGAAATTGCAAGTAAAAATCACAATGAAGCAGAAGCAGTGATGGTGGGTTTCTGTGCGTGTTCTTGATTTCCAGGTTCCCTTTGAGTAAGAAACAGGCCAGAATCA